>NC_092238.1:21887417-22187417 GCF_036320965.1 Panulirus ornatus
GTGCTCAGCTAACCCTTGCTGCTGCTGCACCCTCCTCCTCCTTGCATGGAAGGTAAGGGGGAAACATCACCTCACAATTATCGACGCCAGTAGCGTCCGCAGCGAGTTTCCTTCTTACCTGAGAACATTATACGAGTCACAAGGGGAGGGAAACCACTTTTAATGCCTGGTGGCGTGTCTGATCAATAGTTCCTCTTATAGCAGAGGTAAGGGACGATATTTTTGGGGCGACATTCTCACCTAGAGCAATGAACCCACATCTGTGATGTGAGGAGGAGGTACGGAAAGGAGCGACTGATGGAGGGACCCAACATGGAGGATACAGGGAAATTTTCACACGAAAAATTTCCCCAAGTTTTTCCTCCGTTAACCAAGGGCTCTCTCTCTCCATACGTATGGTGGTGAGCATCATCATTAGTGGACCTCTCTGAGGTGAGGAGTTACGTAAGGGAGCGATCGGCTGGCTGACATTTTTGCTCCCTCCCCGAGCGGGCATACATACCCACCACACACACACACACACACACACACACACACACACACACACACAATCCTCACTGTCTCTCTCATCATCATCAGTTTCGAGTACCTGCCTGTCGTTGAAAATAGCTCGAGTGTGTTTTATATCTATATATGTAGGATGTTGCAATCGATTGGCGTGACAAATCCCCTAACCTTTTTGGGGTTAAACCTTAGCGGATCGCACCTAACCTAACCTAAGCGAGAGAGCGGCGGCGGCCGATCCCCCTCCCTCCAGCGCGCATACCACACATACACCGAGCCAACCAGCCAGCACGCCACCTCCTCACTCTCGCTTTCGATGACGCTCGGCCGACCCACCTCCCTCCCTTCCTTACACACGTTGGTGGTGGTGGTGAACATCAGTGAACCATTGTCGATCGTCCCACATCGCATCCGTGGAATCTGACATCACTCACTAGATTGGCGGTTGTTTTAATAACATTGTCGTACGTGAGCGAGGGAGCAGGCCGGTGGCGGCGGAGGAGGAGGAGGGCGGCAAACCCCCCCGCCCCCCACCCACCACCCAAGTGCCTCCCTTTCCCCACCGCCCGCGCGCTCTCACATTCCGTACCACACACACCCAGCCAGCCTCCTCCTACGCCGGCATTGAAAGTGAGGGCGAGAGGGAGGTCCAGTTACGGTGGCGAAATACACAACTCATCTTAATCCATATGTCTACTATGCAGGGGCTTTTGCCATCGATTGGCGTGACAAATCCCCTAACCTTTTTCCGGGTTAAACCTTAGTGGATCGCAGTGAGGAGACTGCTCTGCCACTCACGGCACCCAGGCTGATACGCAAGTCGTATGCAAACGGTTCGGTACAGCACATCAGGTTTTGGTTGATCCGTATTTGGGATGGGATAAAGTAGCAACTGTAGCTCTCAACTCTACCCAATTTCCTCCCTTTGCTGCTGCTGGGGCATTGGTGTACAACACTAAGACCTACGATTCGCACGCGCACGGTCAAGCGACATGATGCCGAGGCAGAAGCTCTGGTCTAATCATCACCGTCTAATCATCATCATAACAATTGGCTGGAGCGGGTGCCACCACAACATCCCGCACCTTTTTAAAACAAGGAGAAAATCCCATCTTGTGGAATTCTCAGGAAATGTGCTGCATTGAAGCGTCGGGGGAAGGTAGGCAACTCTCACAATAGGAAAAAAGCCATAAACGGCAAGGCGTCGTCTCCCCCGTGCTGCAGCGGGGGCCATGACGGTTCCATACGGAGAAGAATGTCTTCGAAAAGACAGACCAAGGATATCATTAGACTGGGTCTAATGGAATTGAAGAAGGATACTACTAATGCAGCTGCCGCTGATGTTGTTGTTGTTGCGGCGGCGGCACTAGGGTCGAACACTAATACTACGATTCGCACGCGCATGTCCGAGCGACAGGATGCATGTACTTGCCGAGGCAGAAACTTAGACGACGGTACAGGGAGACCTAACAAACCAACAACAAAAAGGAGAATCAAGCTCCTACGACCAAGGAACTCCACAGGCATTCCTACAAGTATGACAAGACTCTTATGGTTTTCGTGCCTAACCTAACCTAACCCAACCGCCCCAGGCGCATACTACACACAAACCGAGCCAGCCAGCCAGCCACCTCCTCCTCTTCCTCACTCTCGCTTTCGATGACGCGCGGCCGACCATCCCTTCCTCACACACGGTGATGGTGGTGAACATCAGTGAACCATTATCGATCGGCAAGTAAATGTACAAGTCGATGGCATGTACATTTACTTACGTTTTATGTATGTTATCGACTTGTACATTCACTTACGTTTTATCTTTATGTCATCGACTTGTACAAGTTGATGGGTAATAAATAAAAGGCAAATGTACGATTTGCTGGCATATAAATGAAACGTAAGTAAATGTATAAGTCGATGGCATATATATAAAACGTAAGTATATGTACAAGTCGATGGCATACATATAAAACATAAGTAATTGTACAAGTCGATATATATAGAGTAACGTATCCCAACACCTTAAACCCTAAAAAATTCATAACGTGTTTCTTATCCCTAACAAGTTCCCCATTTTCTGCAATGACTAATTTCTACCATTTTCTGTGATTATCATGTCAAGCCTAACGTAACCTAACCTGTCGATGGCATATAAATAAAACGTAAATAAATGTACAAGTCGATGACATGTAAACAAAACGTAATGTTCGAGTCGCTGGCAAATAAATAAAACGTAATTAATTGTGTAGTCGATTGCATAAAAATAAAAGGTAAGTATATATACAAGTCGATGGCATATATATAAAAGATATGTAATTGTAAAAGTCGATATATGCAGAGTGACGTATCCCAACTTCTTACACCTAAAAAATCCAATATGTGTTTGTAGAAAATGGTAAAATTTTTAGGGGTAACAAAGACCAATTTTTACCATTTTCTATTATTATCATTTCAAGCTTAACGTAACCTAAAATGTGGTTGGCATATAAATAAAATGTAAGTAAATATACGAGTCGCTGCCATAAAAATGAAACGTAAGTAAATATATAATCTAATGACATATAAATAAAACGTAAATAAATGTACAAGTCGATCGCTTATAAGTCAAACGTAAACAATGTACAAGTGAATGGTATATAAATAAAACGAAAGTAAATGTACAAGTCGATATATATAGAGTAACGTATTCCAACTTCTTAAACCACCCAAAAATTCATAACGTGTTTGTAGAAAATGGTAAACTTTTTTTGGCGTAACTGACTAATTTTTACCATTTTCTGTGATTATCATTTCAAGATTAACGTAACCTAACCCGTCAATGGCACGTAAATTAAACGTAAGTAAATGTACATTTCCTTACGTTTTATTTATATGCCAGCGACTCGTACAAGTCGATGGCTTATAAATAGAAAGCAAGTTAATATACAATTCGATGGCATATAAATAAACCGTAAGTACATGTACAAGTTGATGGCATATAAATATACCGTAAGTAAATGTAGAAGACGATAGCTTATAAATAAATAGTAAGTAAATGTACATGTCGATGGCATATATATATAAAACGAAAGTAAATGTACAAGTCGATGTCATATGAATAAAACGTAAGTAAATGTAGAGTCGCTGGCATATAAATGAAACGTACGTAAATATAAAAGTCGATGGCATACAAATAAAACGAAAGTGAATGTACAAATCGATGGCATATAAATAAAACGTAAGTATATGTACGAGTCGCTGGCATATAAACAAAACGTAAGAAAATGTACATTTACTTACTGTTTATTTATATGCCATCTAGTTATACAAGTCACTGGCTTATATATAAAATGTAAGTAAATGTACGAGTCGATGGCATATAAATAAAACGTAAGTAAATGTACAAGGCAATGTATGTAGAGTAACGTAACCCAACTTCTTAAACCCTAAAGAATTCCTAACATTTGTTTCTTACCCCTAAAAATTTTACCATTTTCTACAATGACTAATTTTTACCATTTTCTGTGATTATCATTTCAAGCATAACGTAACCTAACCTGTCGATGGCATATAAATAAAATGTAAGTAAAATTACAATTCGTTGTCATATAAATAAATCGTAAGTAAATGTACAGGTCGATGGCTTATAAATAGATTTTAAGTAAATGTACATGTCGACGGTATGTTAATAAAAGGTAAGTAAATGTAAAAGTCGATATATATATATATATATATATATATATATATATATATATATATATATATATATATATATATATATATATATATATAGTAACGTATCCAAACTTCTTAAACACTAAAAAATTCCTAACATGTGTTTGTTAACCCTTAAAAGTGTACCATTGTATACACTGAATAACTAACCATTTTCTGTGATTATGATTTCAAGCCCAACGTCACCTAGACTATCGATCGCACATGAATAAAATGTAAGTAAATGTACGAGCCGCTGGTATAAAAATAAAACGTAAGTGAATGTATAATTCGATGGCATATAAATAAAACTTATGGAAATTTACAAGTCGATGGCTTATAAAAACGAAAGTGAATATACAAGTATATATATATAGAGTAGCGTATCCCAACTTCTTAAACCCTAAAAAATTCACGTTTCGTACTACTAAAAATTTTAGCATTTTCAACAATTACTATTTTCTACCATTTTCTGTGATTATCAATTCAAACATAACGTAACCTAACCTGTCGATGGCATGTAAATAAAACGTATGTACAAGACATATGTATAGAGTAACGTATTCCAACTTCTTAAACACTAGATAATTCATAACGTGTTTGTAGAAAATGGTAAACTTTTTAGGTGTAACAATGAATAATTTCTACCATTTTGTGATTATTATTTCAAGCCTAACATATCCTAACCTGTCGATGGCAAATAAATCAAACATAAGTAAATGTACAAGTCGATGGTTAAAAATAAAACGTAAGTGAATGTATAATTCGATGGCATATAAAAAAAACCTAAGTAAATTTACAAGACGATTGTTTATAGATAAAACGTAAGTAAACGTACAAGTCGATGGCAAATAAATCAAACGTAAATAAATGTAAAAGTCAATACATATATATATATATATATATATATATAGAGAGAGAGAGAGAGAGAGAGAGAGAGAGAGAGAGAGAAACGTATCCCAACTTTTTAAACCCTAAAAAATTCATAACATGTATCTGTTACCCCTAAAATGTTTACCATTTTCTACAAGGACGAATTTTCACCATTTTCTATGATTATCATTTCAAGCCTTACGTAACCTAACCTGTCGATGGCATATAAGTAGAACGTAAGTAGATGTACAAGTCGATGACGTACATAAAACATATGTATATGTAAAAGTCGATGGCATATAAGTAGAACTTAAGTAAATGTACAAGTCGAAATATACAGAGTAACGTATCCCAAACATTGCACATGACATCAAAACCCTCGAGTTACTGTCAAGTTCTATCAGAGACACTGGGCGTGTATTTTGCAACCGTATCGCCAAATCCCTTACCTTATAAGAACACTCAAATCGTTGCACGGTAATTACAAATTAGACCCAGTCACTTTTACCCAGATCAAATCATACACTTACTGGTAACTATTACGTTCAACGGTGCCTAATTTCTCCTAAAATCCCTTTAAGTTGCCCCAGGTACCTCGGACATTAGTTTTCAATTTCTGACATTCCTGATAACACCATTAAATGTATTACCGCGCTCCTCACACCACAAGACAACTAAAGGCAAGCTAAAGAAGTTTGTCGCACCCAGACTTAAGGTAAAAAAGTTCTTCGCAGCCAGACATTTTAATTAAAGAGTTGAAACATATGACGTTGGACATCACAGGAGCTTTTCACCAGGAGTCGTTCAAAGTGGTGGAACCATCTGATGAGTTGTCAATGCTTATTGCCAAAGCAAAGAAGGCGCACTTTATTGAAGACTTGAAATCATTCTTGTAGAGTCATGCAAATATTGTGCTTAGCGGCGCAGAGCCACAAAAAATTACCCAAGATTTCACTTTTTGGTAACACATTGAAGCGTTGCGTTGATGAACTTTTAGACATTACAAAACGAATCATGATACAGATAATCCCACTGTTTTGGAACACAGTACGTTGAAACCACTGATGCTGATCAAAACTTTCAACTGCTTGTTTATCCTCGATTAGAGGATGGAGTTGCGAAATACGAAATGATTTTCTCGAAAGCACTGGAGACCACATGAAAAGCTTCCGGTATCAATGAGTCTTTTTTTCAGGAGAATTACATTTCATGGGAAACGATTGTCGGAGTCTGCAATGACTGTGCACTAACGATGCTTATGTCTCGCTCGGATTCATAGAATTGTTCAAAGAAATGAATGGATCTGTAACTGGGACTCTTGCATCATCCACAGAGGAGCACTTGCTGCCAAGACTCTACAGAAAACATAATTAATTCAACTTCCTAATGACCTACACAATTTGTTGAATTTGGCGATAAACGTTGTTTATTTTGTAAAGAGCTCTTTATATTCTTTGCATCTCTGCACAGATGTTGGACCTCATCACAAAGCTCTCCCGTTTCCACATGGATGTCCTCTGACCTTCAAAATGATATATGCAGGGTCGGCTCTATGAACGCAAGAGAGAGAGCAGTTCTTTTCAATAAAGCCATAAACAAGTAGAACTGTAAGACGCATTTACAGGAGAAAAGTTTTAGTTTTCACGAGCACACCTTGTGCACATTTCTGGGTATCAACAACCTCAATCTACAAGTTAGAAACGCAATTATCATAGCGTATTATGCAATCAAAAGTTTCAAGGAGAAAACTGCTTCGGAAACATCTGGACCTTTTCATAGTCTCAAGAAACTCCAAACAAATTTCAATGACTTCCTCACGCTTCAAACAAAAATGCATGTAGGTTTTTTTAAAATCCATTTTCCTGAGCAAAGAAGTTACGATTTTAGTTTTTTTTTTTTTTTCCTTACAACACACAACAACCTACCAACGTTAAAGACTCCTGAACTTGTTGCTTCCCTTCCCAACTAACACTCACTCCCCACTAAAAATCTTACCAATCATCCTGACATCCCCGCTTCCCTAAGCTCTATCACAAATCCAACGTCCCTGGCCACCACCAGCACTACTGCAAAGCTTTCCTCAATTTCCCTAAAATTCTACATTTTTTACCACGACTCCCATCACCTCCCAGACCATCACTTATTCCAGGTCCCCACTTATCAATTCCTCTCCTCCTTCCTCCACCACACTGAACCTGGTCTTCCTGGAGGACCTCCAGAATCAGACCGTTAACTCATACGATAACTTCTCCATCAATACACTTTCCAACATTGAAATTCAATACCTCGACGAAGACACTTCCCCGTCAAACCCCAGACCGTCCTCGACCCATGACCAGACAACTCGTCAAAAATAATCACAGTCGAATGAAATTGGGTTATCTAGGCAAACTTAAATCATTTGATTTTTTCCAAAAATAAAATACCTAAAATATTGCAATCCAACGTGTTCGGCTACTACAATAACCACCGCCTGACCGCTACTCTCCTTGAACACGTAAAAGCAGACCAGACATTGTCTTCAGCAGTGGGGCAGCAATTACCTTCAATTTCTATCTCCCAGGTCTCTATGGGGTTCCGATTACATTCCCTTCTACCTTCAACTCTCATCTAATAACCTCATTATCATTACAAGAAGTCCCATTGGGACACTTTCAGAAACTCACTAATCACACATACGCGAAAAATTGCCATTATCAATCCGTCACATTCACAGACACAGAGATAGGGCACATACATCAGCAAATCATATGCAGCTGTCAACAGTCTCTAAATCACACTCTCCCCAAGATACTACTCCTTCCCTGCTACCAAAACCAAGTCTTCTCTGTTGCTACCGTCGATGATTTGACCAAAACTGACACCGATTAGGCCTAACACACTGGGATCTCCCTACCCCAAGCAGCCACATAATGAACAGCCTCAGAGCAACCACATAATGAACAGCCTTAGACAGAGCCTAAGAATTCAGTAATCACCACAGCAGAGAAAAAACACAATCCCAAGACTTTTAGAAGCAAATCCATTAATTCAAAAGTACACCCAAAACAGACGTCAGCAGGCTAAAAAATAGCACTTAACATCAAAACCCTCAAGACACTCAACATCTTTTAGAAACATTGGAAGGGTATTTATCAACCACATCCCCAACACTCAGATAGTTGCACAGCACATACAAAGTAGACCCAGCCACTTTGACCCAGTCAAGTCATACACTTATCCTTCCTCACAGAAGACCACTTATTCCCAACTATTACGTTTAACGATGTCAAATTTCTCCTACTTAAAAATCCCTTTAACTAGCCCAGGTTGTCTCAAGCATTGGTTATCAATTCCTCACACATATTCCTGACAACAATATTAAAGTCATTACCGCGAAATTCAAACCACAAAGCAACCAAAGGCCAGCTAAAGAAGTTCTTTGGAGCCAGACAGAATTGAAACATGACTGTGGACACCACGGGAGCTTTTCACCAGGAATCGTTCAAAGTGGTGGAAGCATCTTACGAGTTGTCACTGCTTATTGCCAAAGCAAAGGCGGCTCACTATTGAAGAGATTAATGAAATCATGCTCGAGACCTACAAATATTGTGCTTGGCGCAGATCCACAAAAAGTTATCCAAGATGTCACTTTCTGGTAACACTGAAGCGTCGCGTTGATGAACTTCTAGATGACAAAGTACAAATTATACAAATGAGAATCCCAGCGTTTTGGAACAGTACAACAAAACCACTGATGCTGACCAAAGCTTTCAACTCCTTGTTTATCCTACATTAGAGGATGAAGGAGTTGTGAAAGAATCTTTCTCTGGAAAGCACTGGAGACCACGTGAAAAGCTTCTAGTATCTTTGAAAGTTCCCCAAGAAAATTATCTTCCATGGGAAACGTATGTCGGAGTGTCCAATGACTGTGCCCTAACAATGCTTGTCTCTCGTTGGGGATTCATAGAATTGGTCAAAGAAAAGAATGGAGCCATAACTGGGACTCTTGCCTCATCCACAGATGAGCACTTGCTGGTAAAACCCTTTAAGAAAACATGTAATTCATCTTTCAAGATGACCTACGCAATTCATTGAATTGGTTAATAGAAGTTGATTATTTTGTGAAGATCTTTATATTCTGGCCTCTTTGCAGCTCTCTGCACAGATTTAGTTGCTGATCATAAAATTATCCTGCTTCCACATGGAAGCCCGCTGGCCTTGAAAAGGAATCGTGTCGAGTCGGCTCTATGAACGTGGCAAATATGAAGAGCAAATCTTCCCAATAAAGCCAGAAACAAGATCTGTATGACGCATTTACAAGCGAAAAGATTTAGTTTTCACTGGCGTACCTTGTACATATTTCCGAGACCATCAACAAACTCGATTTACAGTTACAAGAAAGGCAATCATTGTGCATTATGATGTAATCAGAGGTCTCAAGGAAAACTCGGTTTTGGAAACGGCAGAACATTTTCATAGTCTCATCTCAAGGGACACCATCCTGACAGGAAAGATCATGATCAGTATGATCTGGACACAAAGAAAAAATCTATCCCATCTGGATTCCGTTGCCGAGGAATCTATGCGCCATTTTCCATATCTTTGTGTTGGAAATTGGCGTGGTATCCATTTAACATTGATGTGGGGTAGTTAACGAATCCTGTGCAAGAAGCAGCCATCGAATTTATGCGCGACGCGAGTGCAAATGATAAGTTTGAAACCATGAGTATGGAAGAGCTCTGGGTCAAATAACTCCCAGTCTACCCAAAACTTGGCGAGGGAGCACTTCGTTTCAGGATTTTCTCTTCTATTTATTTCTGCCATTGTCCTGGACACAAAACAGCGTAATCTAACGAATACTAGAAAACTACTTGCGTAGTGCTCTTTTATCCCCGAAACCTAGAATTTCTGAAAGAATGGCAGCAGCATCCACCTCGTTGAATGCACAAGATTCAAATCATCCTTTACTTCAAGTATGGTAATAGTTGAATATTAGATTCGACAGTTTTAATTCGTTTGCATATGATTTGTTTGTTCTAATGGGTTTACAAGATTTAACGTGTTTTTGGTTTCTATGATATTGGGTGTAATTTGGCTTTGGCTCACCTAAGTGTTGGCCAAAATGAATACTTATACCCTTGATACATGTTATGTTTTGACATTATTTCTATCTAATTTGCCTTCATCCATGCTCACGAGATACAAGGCTACATAAATGACGAACTAGCTGATCCTCAATACTAAAACACAACACAAAATGTCAAATTCTTCAAAAGAAATGGGGACGGGGGGGGGGGGGTGGTTGAGCGAGTATTTCGTGAAAGCCAACAGGCGAGAGTCATGAAAGCTTGAGAAACACTGATCCAAGTGTATCAGACGATAAAACTAAACTTATCCAGGAAAAAAAAATCGCCAAGGAAACCTGCAACGAAAATTTCGTTCATTTACTGTAACAACTGCCCGGCAGCGATGACCGAACTCTGAAAATCCTCACTATTTGTTTATGGACCGAATACATAAACGCCTATCGGTAGAGCATTAGGAGAAAATAATATTTATGAGAGTCAGTCGTCTGTCATGCAAACCAACAATACAGAACTTACTAACACATATGTCTATTACGTCCTGCTTTGTAAATCTAACTTCTGAAATGCAGATATGTTAAGGATGAGCAGAGATAATGCACTAATTCAATTTACGATGAACAAGGAACATTATGATCCGAGTTACCCAATTCAGAACGTGAACTTGCCGTAGCCCTGACCACGGGAAGATGGTACCACCTGCTACATTACACGACACCTACGCAATCCTCGTCTTGCACTATATAAGAGTCAAGTGGCAGATTACCTCTAGGACGACTAGTAGTATCCTAATAACCAAACAACCAAATACCCTTCATATCTACATCTTTACGAGATCTTATGCTAAACCTTTTGAGAGTATGGTCCTCTGTCATTTAGAGAACGAGAGATCCTCAACTTTCCGTTCTACACAACAATGAACCTTTAACTCCATCCAAGACACCACAAAAATTAATGTAAACACTAGATAATAGTAAAAACCGTTACATCTAGCTGGATATCATGGCGGCTATATAAACAATATACCATCACTAGGAATTTTCCGAGGTCAGTTATAAGAAAAAAATATGGAAGAAAGGAAAATAACAGTACTATAATGTAAACAATCGGGCGAATGTTCTGTCTATGGAAAACCCGCAGTCGGATATCTGGCAGTCTTTGTATCAGATCATTTTCAGGACGAGTTACCGATTCAGTCAATTCCTCCTCCATGTTGCATCATTCACAATAAGGTAAGTTTCTTAGTGGTTCCTTCGTTATAGGTACGAAATTGTTACAATAGGTTTGGTTAGGTTTGCTAATCGTTAATTTTCTTACTAGCGGTAATCTTTAGGTAACGCTTGGCTAAGTTAAAGAACGTTAGGCTTCGTAACGTTAAGACTAAATTGTGTTTGGTCTTGTTATGGGTCGTTAGGCTTCGTAATGTTACGGTAAAGTTAGGCTGGGATTGATTACGTTTCGAGTTACGTTAGGTTAAGGTAGGACGGTGGTGTGTCAGTTTATATATTTGTAATCCAGTATTTCCCTCTCTCTAAAGCCCAACCACCCCACCCACTGTGTGGAACTCAAAAGTCTTGTACACTTTTTTTTACGTCATTTCCGTATTTAAACAAGACGAACTGCTCCGGATTATAATACTGCGTTGTTTCTCCCAGAAATAACGATGACAATAGGTTAAAAAATAGCATAAACGAAGTTCCTACATACAATTTTAACAGACATCAAAAATGAAAAATAAAGTAACAACGCGACTCAAATACTTAATACGTCCTGCGCTTTATGACAACTGAAGCAGCCCTGTGGCGCTTCCCTTATGCACTCACCGAGTGTTGTGGCAGCGAGGAGGTAATGGAACAGCAAAGCAGAATTTTGTCACTGTACATGAAAACCTATGTGTTGTGTTCAATGGTTTGCTATATCTTATTGCGCTTACTGATACTTTCACTTTCAGAACGAAAAAGGCTTCCAAGCAAGATCTTACATCAATGGACAGGACAATTTCTGCTGTGCGAATGGAGTTTTTACGCCTAAATCACAAACAAGACAAATATCACACCTAGTGAAAATCTTCTACTAAATGTATTTTGGTGTGAAGATGGGAGACCACGATATATAGTGGGCTCCGCGCGTTGTTTGGTTACATTATCTGTGAATAACCATGAATATAATGCGTTCATGGATAACTGCATTATTTTTCTTTGGTCGTTACATAAATCTATATATTAGAAAATGGTAACGTTTCCAGTCAACTTATGCACTGCGTAAAATAATGACGTCCTACATGACTTTGAAAGCCAGATCTGAATGCAGCATGTCTGGATCGATCAGAAATTTTTTAGAAAAAAATTAGCGTAAATACCCATATCACCAAAACAACCAGCTACAGAAAGACTAGTGGAGGAAATCAACACCGAAAGACTAAAATCAAGTAAAAATATAATCAAATAAAAACTCCTTCATGGATAAGCGGAAAAAAAATAAACGTTTCCCAGAATACATCAAGGATCTCACCTGGACGTGGGCGAAATTCTAGCATGATGAATCAACAGAAATGTTCGAGTATTACGGACGACCCTCACACGAAGATATTGTACACAAAACATACCTGAAAAATGAGAGAAAAATATATCAGAATCAAGAAAGATATACAATTTCTTGGTTATTTGTATTGTAAAGGTTCAAAAAAACCTGTGAAACTTTATAAGGAAACTAAGTTATAATAATGGCGTTAATGTTAACCTACTTGCTGAAATAGGCATCTTCAAAATTATGAAACTAGATAATCCCATACACATTTAACCCTTAAATACCTTTTGGATGTGGTTGTACAAGGCAAAGACACGGGTAACATTCCATTATACGACCGAACGTAAACAATTCTTACTTAGAAATCGTAACATATTCGTCAAACTCCGTGTGGCACGTATGAACGATAATTATAGTAATATTCCTCACACCATATAAACTCAGATCTTAATATTTACCACAGTGTACATGACATTTACGTAGATAGTTCGAGCCCAACGTGTTCACACATCACTGACCTGCTACATCCTGCGACGAACACGAGTCCTGGTACTGGCAGATGTAATACCAGCACAAACATTACTCTCACTTAAGCTGTTGTCAGTACATATTCTCTGCACACTTCCACACGATCAGGTGTTTCCCACAGCATCCCAGTTTGAATATACTTCTCGACAAACACAGATATCAACACACATCGCGGCCCGCTCGTCCAGCTGACGTTAACCCTATGGTAAAAGAGGTTCCACAAACTACTATCTGGAGTACCGGCAGCGGTGTGGCATTATGGGAGAGAGACTTCAGCTGCACCAATCATCGGCCACAATGCTTTGTTTACATTTGCTGAGCGACAACGACTGCTCTAACTACTTCTTATCGTCACGGTACAATTACACGGTAGTAAGTAAAACTTTTTATTGATAAATGAGATAAACTAATGAGCACAATTAACAAACGAGTTCTCCAGGACCCAGGTAAATAAGACAATCTTCCATCAGTACAATATTGATGACGCCTGAACTAGCCCGCCCACCGCGTGCTGACTGGTGCTTCGATACGGAGGATGAACCAATAGCAAGACCTTACAATAACGTATCTCTTATTTGTACAGTTCATTATTGGCGAATCCATATGTATGATTACAGCATCACATGCAGTTGTGAAATTAAGAGAAACTGAACTTTGTTGTTTTTACGAGGTTATATATTCCTTGTAGTAGTAAATTCTGACGTTAGCCATTTTTTTCTTTTTTTTTTTTTTTGCCAATGTCCAGCTGTGAAACCCGGCCTGACAGTGTCGGGTTCCCACCGTCAACATTCCAACAACGACGAGTCATTAACCCAGGTGCAATCCGTGCTTCGGGTTCACTGCTGGACCCAGCTAATAATTTTGCTTAAGGTTTATCCAAGATCCCATTATGAACCTTACTTCAGGTTCACTAATGAACCTTGCCTGCGAACTTTACTTCAGGTTCACCCAAGATCCCACCATGAACCTTCAGATTCACTAAAGAACCTTGCTTCGAACTTTGTTTTAGGTTCACCCTAGATCGTGCCATGAACCTCGTTTCAGATGCACTGAATAATAACAAAAAATTTCTAAGTAAAGTCAAGACTCATGAGCCCTGTATCTGATCCTCATAGTTCCTCATGTTCCTCTCGATGCAAAGATAACCATATATCAGGTTACACCGTCCCTGTCCTTAAGAAAGGACCAGACACCTGGACCATGACAGATCACAAGCAGCAGAGACGATACCCTCAAGGTGATGCTCAGACAACAAGGAGCGACATAACTACGAACACAGTAATGACACAAGTAATCACGTTACCAAGGTTACTGGGAGGAAAGTGTGGTGTGGCCACTATGAACAGACATACCACACTCAGCACTGACATGGAGAGTGTCCAGGGGAATATCTATCAGAAGTAACCGAAAAAGATAAGAGAGCGAGATACATTCGCATGGGAAACTGCAGAAGTTGGTGTCAGAGTTTAGGAGAGTGTATGAAAGTAGAAACGTGAGAGTAAATGTGGATAAAAGCATGGTTATTCAGGTTTAGCAGTACAAAGAGACAGGTTACCTGAAGTGCGAGTTTCAATTGGAAAAAAAGGAGAAAGTGGGGTGTTTTAGATACCTGGGACAGCGAATGGAAACTTGGAAGTGGAGATGAGTCACAAGGTGGGTGAGTGGGTGAATCTTCTGGGAACACAGAGCAAAGTATGGAAAGCGAAGCGACCTGTGGGAAGATGAAAATAGGTATCCTTGAAGGTATAGTAGCTCCCAATGCCTGAAAACAGATGGTAGGAAAGCTATAAAGGACCCTTAATGCTAACTGGAACCTCAGAGTACGATATTGCTGCGTAATGAATGTAGGTGGCGTGGCTGGCGCCTAAGTTTTCGTCTGCACGTATACAAAGTACTTGTTTCAGAAATACAGTTTTGCCATGACCATAACTCGTCTTTCATAATTCTATTCTGTAACCCAAAAAAATAACTTTATAACTTGTGAAACACCATCATGTACATACATATATACATGTCATTCAGGATATATACCAATGAACTGATCCGCAAAAAGGGACTACAGTTGTATATTTTTCAAAAATAATGCGAGACGAAATGGCTTTTTCTCATGTACACCTCAATCTGAAAGCAAGAAAACAAGGGTCGGACGTTCTCACTGCTGTGTTGTGAGCAGAATACACACACACACACACACACACACACACACACACACTAAATATATGAAAGAAAACGATCGGTAAGTGTTATTGTTTGCTCTTAACGTACGCGTATCGACCAATAACCCAGGAGTAACAATCTAGAATAGGCCTAACCGGTAGCTGTGAATATGTGATACCATGGGAATTTTCGTTTATTCATATTTGTTAACCTCTTAATTGGGAAGAATTCCCGACTGCGATAATTGTTTCGTGTGGCAGTATGCTGTCTGTGTGCCTTATATTATGAATGCGAGAGCAGAAAAGTTGCACAGAAGCTACAGGGTCTGCTGTCATCATTTTTTATCAAAGAAATTACGTGACTGGACAGACATCCTCCAAACTGAAACACGACGCTTCCTGGTTTGTTGGGCGTTCAGTAAGTGCATGCTTTTGAATTTTACCGTGTAGGTCTATGCCTGCAGTGCTTACTGTAATGCTATGTCAAACATCAAAGCCAATCTTTGTTATCCATAATTCATGTGGTATGCAGGTGGTTATTGAAATCCTATTTATGTAGTGGTGATTGGTAAGGTCTGTGTGCTTAACATGCTGTTAATTGCAGTACAATGTGTGTGTTGATTTCATTATTCATGATATATCAAATAACTGGGAAAAATTTGGAGAGAAATGAAATTAGGAGAAGACAGAGAAAAATATCCAATACAGAGATTGCGGATGAGGGATAAATAATCATAATCATATGACTGATCAACAACATACACGCAGAAAAGACAGTAGTGATCAAAATATGTTACATAACAAGGTTAAAAAAAATGCATATACTGCTAACAGATAAATGATAAAGCAGACTGGAAGAAAAGCAAGTAAGTTAGATTTCCAATACGTCAACTGAATGATGGGAACTATAAAAGCCTGTACTCCTGTCATTGACCATATATATACTGGGAGAAGATATCAAGGAGAAACTTGGCACCTACCTAACACCAGGATGAGTGAAACAATATACTGCCGTTAATGTGTATTAATGATTAATACTTGTTGCCCAAGAAGAATAAGGATATGCGTAACGACCATAGTGGGCAGGAGAGGTGGCCACACGTTGCCAATACGCACTTTGGTTATCCATTTTTCTATTGGTTGCAGCAGTCACTTTCCTATCATCGTTTGTATAGTCATTGGTAGCACCAACGATGCTGTATGAGAACACACGGAAGAGGGTGGATGTTTGGAAATGAAATGTTTCAGGACA
The DNA here is from genome assembly GCF_036320965.1 of Panulirus ornatus. Taxonomy (NCBI): domain Eukaryota; kingdom Metazoa; phylum Arthropoda; class Malacostraca; order Decapoda; family Palinuridae; genus Panulirus; species Panulirus ornatus. The sequence goes on from NC_092238.1 coordinate 21,904,013, forward strand.
ACTTGTGGTGTGAGAAGCGTTGATACGGTAAGAAAGAGGTGTGGTACTAGAGGAGTGTGGTTGAGAGTGCTGAAGAGGGTGTGCTGAAAGATTTTGGATATGTAGAGAGAATAAGCGAGGAAAGGTTGACATACAGGATATATGTGGCAAAAGTGGAGAGGACAAGAGAAGGGAGATCAAAGTGAAGATGTAAGGTTGGAGCGAAAAAAGATTTTGAGTGAGCGGAGCCAGAATATGGAGGATGGTGAAAAGGCGTGCACAGGATACAGTGCATGGGAAATATGTGGTATACAGGTGACGACGTGGTGTCCATGGACTGAACTAAGGCATATGATGAAGCAGGAGGAGAAACCGGGTAAAGGTCTGTGGGGCGTGGCTGTGGACATGGGGCCATGGTTTCGGTGCATTACGCACGAAAGTTTAAGGATGTATGTGAGGGAATGAGGTCTTTTCTTCATCATTCCTGGCACAATCTCCCTATCGCGGGGCACCAGTAAACAAGTCTGAAAGATAAGCAAGAGAGAGAAATATAACAGACACAGAAAAGGCACCAGTCTCTCAAAACTTTCCTGATGTCAGGTTTAAAACGGAGACGAGCATGTCGTAACTACACGAGTACCTCCAGTGTGTGCACAGGCTACACTTATTGTAGTGAGTGAGTACGGTTATTCAAGTGAAGTTACAAGTCTGTCTATTTCAAGAACACTAATATCTTATTTCTTATCTAACACAAAGGAATGGGAAGTGTTTATGTGCAGCTCATGACAATTTTTGGACAAGTTCACCAATGGCCATCAGAATTATATATAAAAAAGTTTCATTTTAATCTATAAATAACTGTAAGAGGAACTGACTACACCAAACAGATAGATACTGCGCAACGTAATATAGCTGGAAAAAGTATCATGGAAGTTTCTGCAAGTCCTTTCTAATGCCACTATAACTTCACATGCATGTTTAATATACATATGATGCACTTAACAAAATTTCAGCTGAATCCTAGTAAGAATAGTAAGAATATTCTATTACGGGGAAACGCGTAAACAAAATCATTATATATCTCCGTTTATGATTTCCATGTCACAAATCAGTATAGTTCCATTTTATTCAACTGACAATGGTAATCGTAAGCGAGAGCGTTGATTATACAAATTATAACACCCTCACTCGGGAGGCACACAGACAGACAAGTGTAATAAAGCAATATACCCTTTAATTACTTTGTCGCGGCCGCATGATAACACGGGCCATGAGAAAACAATCATCCACCAGTACTGAATAATAAGCCAGTCAGATGAGCTTGACGTGCTTACCACAACGTCACAGTGGCCCGGGGCGCGACCAACACACCAACCAGGAGTTCAGTCTCTGGGAGACGTACGAGATTAATCATGTTCTCAGACACAAGAGTTTGTGTGTTATTTAATACAAGAATGATGGCGTCCCCTTGATTAACGATAGTGTCTGAGAGAAAATTATCGTCAAAGTGAATAAGAATATCTCCTGGAAAGCTAGGATCTTTCTTGAGTTTCATACCAGAAAAAAAAAACTTACATCAGGATATCTTTTCAGCACGTTATGATTTGAAAGGAGACAAACCTGCACAAACGCATAAACAATATTGGAGAAAAACTATTGACTGAAAAATATAAAGCTAGTAAACGGAACCATGCAGAATAAATGCCAGGACAATAATAAAGTCCTGAATTAAGCACATCTCTCCCAATTTGTTAATGTGTCTATGTCGAATTAAGTAGACCAGCGAGGTGACTATTACAGATTACACCACAGCCTTGCGCGTCGCCATGACGGTCTTGGGAATATGAGGCGGGAATACCAAAGGAAAATAACAAAGGACCTCATCTCAATCTCAGTAGAACCGGCGTTATTCATGCCAGTGAGATGCATCGCCCTAGGGGAATGGAGACGTAATCGCTCCCACAATCTTGCATCCTTCAGTAATGTTTTGATGCAAGACATAACAATTATCGTACTTTTGTAAAGTGCTTCAAAACATATCATGAAATGATGCGAGTATGCTTCGAATTACGCTTAATATACCATTAATACGTGTTTCTGGTGCCACACGGATTTTCAGACGCTCGCAAACACATCTGTATACATTAATACATGCATGCATATTGACAGGTAAACAAACACAAATATCATTCACAGTAAAAAAACACAATGATAAACAAGAACACAAATACAGGCACACAAATATGAACGCAATCTGATGAACATACTACCTAAAAACTCACATACACATGACATTATATTTGAGATCACAAACCCAAAAATACGTCCAAGATATCTGAAGAATTAGTAGCTTAATAAGAGGATGATTACACTGTGGCTCCTTACCCTGGACATGGTCGTCTTCACAAGCCTTCAGCACGACCAGCCAATACCTCGGCATTGCCACCCTGGCCTGCAATTTATAGGTCACTTGGTCTCGACATAATTTCGTGTATTTACCACAAAACTAAGTCACTTATACTCTCTAACACTTGATATAACTCATGTACACACACACACACACACACAAACACACACACACACACACACACACACACATATGTATATTATTATTTTGCTTTGTCGCTGTTTCCCGCGTTTGCGAGGGAGCGCAAGGAAACAGACGAAAGAAATGGCCCAACCCACCCCCATATATGCATATACATACACGTCCACACACGCAAATATACATACCCATACATCTCAATGTACACATCTATATACACACACAGACACATACATATATACACATGCACACAATTCACACTGTCTGCCTTTATTCATTCCCATCGCCACCTCGCCACACATGGAATAACATCCCCCTCCCCCCTCATGTGTGCGAGGTAGCGCTAGGAAAAGACAACAAAGGCCCCATTCGTTCACACTCAGTCTCTAGCTGTCATGCAATAATGCCCGAAACCACAGCTCCCTTTCCACATCCAGGCTCCACAGAACTTTCCATGGTTTACCCCAGACGCTTCACATGCCCTGATTCAATCCATTGACAGCATGTCGACCCCGGTATACCACATCGATCCAATTCACTCTATTCCTTGCACGCCTTTCACCCTCCTGCATGTTCAGGCCGCAATAACTCAAAATCTTTTTCACTCCATCTTTCCACCTCCAATTTGGTCTCCCACTTCTCCTCGTTCCCTTCACCTCCGACACATATATCCTCTTGGTCAATCTTTCCTCACTCATTCTCTCCATGTGCCCAAACCATTTCAAAACACACTCTTCCGCTCTTTCAACCACGCTCTTTTTATTTCCACACATCTCTCTTACCCTTACATTACTTACTCGATCAAACCACCTCACACCACATATTGTCCTCAAGCATCTCATTTCCAGCACATCCACCCTCCTGCGCACAACTCTATCCATAGCCCACGCCTCGCAACCATACAACATTGTTGGAACCATTATTCCTTCAAACATAGCCATTTTTGCTTTCGGAGGTAATGTTCTCGACTTCCACACATTCTTTAAGGCTCCCAGGATTTTCGCCCCCTCCCCCACCCTATGATTCACGTCCGCTTCCATGGTTTCATCCGCTGCCAGATCCACTCCCAGATATCTAAAACACTTTACTTCCTTCAGTTTTTCTCCATTCAAACTTACCTCCCAATTGACTTGACCCTCAACCCTACTGTACCTAATAACCTTGCTCTAATTCACATTTACTCTCAACTTTCTTCTTTCACACACTTTACCAAACTCAGTCACCAGCTTCTGCAGTTTCTCAAATGAATCAGCCACCAGCGCTGTATCATCAGCGAACGACAACTGACTCACTTCCCAAGCTCTCTCATCCCTAACAGACTTCATACTTGCCCCTCTTTCCAAAACTCTCATAATATATATATATATATATATATATATATATATATATATATATATATATATATATATATATATATATATATATACACTCCTACGAGTCCACGGGGAAAATGAAACACGGTAACTTCCCAAGTGCACTTTCGTGTAATAGTCACATCATCAAGGAAGATACAAGAGAAATATAACAGTCAGTTGATATACAACGAAGAGACGTAGCTAGGACGCCATTTGGTAAACATTTTGTCTTGGACAATTGCGTAGTCTAGCTCTGCAAGGGACGGAGGTCTAGTTATTATAGCTACCTGCGTCGTCGAAATACTTATCACGATAATAAGGTGGCTCTGTATAGACAGAGTGGTGACACCACCTGAACTACAGGCTCAAATCCCCCTATGGCCAGCATGCTTGTTTATGATTTCATTTCCCTGGCGACGGTTGCTACATCTTCTTAAAGTGAGGGAAGTTCTTGAAGGCAAGTGGTTGACCCTTAAGCGGTTCAACTTATGCTTGCCAAGCGGTAAGACATGATTTAGAGGCAGACGTATAGTTTTATCTTAATCTATAAGAGACTCAAACACAGATATACATAATCTTTCTGTATTGCTGTGTGTCGCGCGTGCTATCTAGAAACGTAGAGACTAGTATAAGGTGTTCCAATGATAGGAAGAGCTTATCTAGGAACTAATTTAGGGTTACGTTTTATGTACTACAGGCTCTCCTATCAGACAGGGAAATGAGATATTCCAAATTACATACGAGAAACATAAAAAACGCTGACACTGAAAACCACAGAAGATATTGTACTATTGCGTGTCATCTCTCTACCGAAACTGTGGTAAAAGTCGCGACACAAGATTCAGGAGGATCCTGTTTACGACGCGCTTAATGGTTTCACACACCACATCTCCATCCTCAGTGTCACGTTACCAATCGCCTTCGAACACGGTAGGTTTCGACCCCTTAACACACATTAGCCCAGGATTATGCCCTGATATAACTGTTTCGGTAGATAAACAATCAGCAAAAACATCTTGAAAGAAACAAAAAACAAGTTATGATCTGAACACATGACCGACGTCGAGGTGGACTAGCAACGGAAACATTTATCCTAATTAAATATTTACATCTGTCCACAAATATTGTTCTTTCCTTCTCTAAATAAAGCCTATATCCTTATCTTTGAATATGACAATTAATCTAGGGCTGATGACAACAAGAAGGGCAAATCCAACCTGATTCTGCAGAGAAGCCAGCGCGAACGTTTACCCAACTAACAAGCAACGAGCAGAGGGAGCGAATGTGCGTTTGAACACCATAGCTCCAGCTCCCAAAATTACTGTTTTAGCAAAACAAGCACCTTTTTGTACAGAAAAGTAACAATTATAATTTAAGCAAACTTTAATAGTAATTTATATAATTAAATAAAGTCAGTGACAATAAAAGAATAGAAAATTTATAACATTCTTTAAGTCTCTAAGAGAAAAGTTAACGGTATATCATGGGACATTATACAAAATAAAAACATTCTTTTTCAAGGTACAAAAAATTAAATACATAACATCTGCCTCCTCAAGGTTGACTCATAACCAGCGAGCATGCTGGACGATACATAAGCTACAATACTATCTATTCTTATTTATTTATTTATTTTGTTTTGTCGCTGTCTCCCACGTTAGCGAGGTAGCGCAAGGAAACAGAAGAAAAAATGGCCCAACCCACCCACATGCACGTCCACACAAGCAAATATACATACCTATACATCTCAACGTATACACATATATACACACACAGACATATACATATATACACATGTACATAATTCCTAATGTCTGCCTTTATTCATTCCCATCCCCACCCCGCCACACATGAAATAACAACCCCCTCCCCCCTTATATGCGCGAGGTAGCGCAAGGAAAAGACAACAAAGGCCACATTCGTTCACACTCAGTCTCTAGCTGTCATGTAATAATGCACCGAAACCACAGCTCCCTTTCCACATCCAGGCTCCACACACAACTTTCCATGGTTTACCGAAACGCTTCACATGCCCTGGTTCAATCCATTTACAGCACGTCGACCCCGGTATACCATATCGTTCCAATTTACTCTATTCCTTGCACGCCTTTCACCCTCCTGCATGTTCAGGCCCCGATCACTCAAAATCTTTTTCACTATATCTTTCCACCTCCAATTTGGTCTCCCACTTCTCCTCATTCCCTCCACCTCCGACACATATATTCTTTTTGTCAATCTTTCCTTACTCATTCTCTCCATGTGACCAAACCATTTCAAAACACCCTCTTCCGCTCTCTCAACCACACTCTTTTTATTACCATACATCTCTCTTGCCCTATTATTACTTACTCGATTAAACCACCTCACACCACATACTGTCGTCAAACAACTCATTTCTAGCACATCCAACCTCCTCCGCACAACTCTATCTATAGCCCACGCCTCACAACCATATAACATTGTTGGAGCCATTATTCCTTCAAACATACCCATTTTTGCTTTCCAAGATAATGTTCTTGCCTTCCACACATTCTTCAACGCTCCCAGAACTTTCGCCCCCTCCCCCACCCTATGATTCACGTCCGCTTTTATGGTTCCATCCGCTGCCAAATCCACTCCCAGATATCTAAAACACTTCACTTCCTCCAGTTTTTCTCCATTCAAACTTACCTCCCAGTTGACTAGTCCCTCAACCCTAGTGTACCTAATAACCTTGCTCCTATTCATATTTACTCTCAGCTTTCTTCTTTCACACACTTTACCAAACTCAGTCACCAGCATCTGCAGTTTCTCACATGAATCAGCCACCAGCGCTGTATCATCAGCTAACAACAACTGACTCACTTCCCAAGCTCTCTCATCCACAACAGACTGCATACTTGCCCCTCTTTCCAAAACGCTTGCATTCACTTCCCTAACAACCCCATCCATAAACAAATTAAACAACCATGGAGACATCACACACCCCTGCCGCAAACCTACATTCACTGAGAACCAATCACTTTCCTCTCTTCCTACACGTACACATGCCTTACATCCTCAATAAAAACTTTTCACTGCTTCTAACAACTTGCCTCCTACACCATATATTCTTAATACCTTCCACAGAGCATCTCTATCAACTCTGTCATATACCTTCTCCAGATCCATAAATGCTACATAAAAATCGATTTGCTTTTCCAAGTATTTCTCACATACATTCTTCAAAGCAAACACCTGATCCACACATCCTCTACCACTTCTGAAACCACACTGCTCTTCCCCAATCTGATGCTCTGTACATGCCTTCGCCCTCTCAATTAATACCCTCCCATATAATTTCCCAGGAATATTCAGCAAACTTATACCTCTGTAATTTGAGCATTCACTTTTATCCCCTTTGCCTTTGTACAATGGCACTATGCACGCATTCCGCCAATCCTCAGGCACCTCACCATGAATCATACCTGCATTAAATAGCCTTACTAACCAGTCAATAATACAGTCACCCCTTTTTTAATGAATTCCACTGCAATACCATCCAAACCTGCTGCCTTGCCGGCTTTCATCTTCCGCAAAGCTTTTACTACCTCTTCTATGTTTACCAAATCATTCTCCCTAACCCTCTCACTTGGCACACCACCTCGACCTAACCTAACCTAACCTAACCTAACCTCCCCGCGCGCATACCATACGCACCGAGCCAGTCAGCCACCTCCTCACTGTCGCTTTCGATGACGCGCGGCCGACCCACCTCCCTCCCTTCCTCACACACGGTGGTGGTGATGGTGAACATCAGTCGACTACTATCCATCGACCCACATTGCGTACGCGGAGTTTGACATCACTCACTAGATTGCCGGTTGTGTTTTTGTAAGTAGTGCGCGAGCGGTGGAGCGGGCGGGTGGCGGCGGAGGAGGAGGAGGAGGAGGAGGAGCAGGAGGCATGCCGGCCCCCCTCCCTCCCACTTTCCGCGCGCTCTATCATTCCATACCACACACACCCAGCCAGCCTCCTCCTCCTCCTCCTCCTCACTCCCACTTTCGATGCCGGCGTAGGAGGTCCAGTTACGGTGGCGAAATAAACAACTCCTCTTAATCTATATGTGTACTATGTAGGGGCTTTTGCCATCGATTGGTGTGACAAATCCCCTAACCTTTTTCCGGGTTAAACCTAACCTAAGCGAGAGAGCGGCGGCGGCGGCGGCAGCGGCCAACCCCCCCCCCCCCCCTTCCCCGCGCGCACACCATACACACACCGAGCCAGCCAGCCAGCCACCTCCTCCTCACTCTCGCTTTCGATGACTCGCGGCCGACCCACCTCCCTCCCTTCCTCACACACGGTGGTGGTGGTGAACATCAGTGAACCATTAGCCATCGACCACATTGAGTTCGCGGAGTTTGACATCACTCACTAGATTGGCGGTTATTTTAGTAACGTTTTCTTACGCGAGCGGGCGGGTGGCGGAGGAGGAGGAGGAGGAGGAATGCCGACCCCCCTCCCTACCTCCCGCGCGCTCTCGCATTCCATATACCACACACACCCAGCCAGCCTCCTCCTCCTCCTCACTCTCACTTTCGATACCGGCGAAGGAGATCCCGTTACGGTGGCGAAATACACAAATCCTTTTAATCTATATGTCTACTATGTAGGGGCTTTTGCTATCGATTGGCGTGACAGATCCCCTGACCTTTCTCTGGGTTAAACCTTAGTGGATCGCAGTGAGGAATCTGCTCTGCCACTCACGGCATCCAGGCTGGTACGTAAGTCGTATGCAAACGGTTCGATACAGCACATCATGTTTTGGTTGATCTGTATTTGGGATGGTATAGAGCAGCAACTGTAGCTCTCTAACCAATTTCCCCCCTTTGCTGCTGCTGCGGCATTGGGGTAGAACACTAAGGCCTACGATTCGCACGCGCACGGTCAAGCGACATGATGCATGTACTTGCCGAGGCGCCGAGGTAGCTTGGGTCTCCCCTTACCGTCTCATCATCATCATCATCATAACAGTTGGCTGGGGCGGGTGCCACCACAACATCCCGCCCCTTTTTAAAACAAGGAGAAAATCCCGTCTTGTGGAATTCTCAGGAAATGTGCTACATTGAAGGCGTGGGGGGGAAGGCAGGCAACACTCACAATAGGAAAAAGCCATAAACGGTGAGGCGTCGTCTCCCCCGTGCCGCAGTGGGTGCCATGACGGTTCCATATGGAGAAGAATGTCTTCGAAAAGACAGACCAACGATATCATTAGATTGGGTCTAATGGCATTGAAGAAGGATACTACTGCTTCTGCTGCCGGTGTTGTTGCTGCGGCGGCGGCTTTGGGGTCGAACACTAACACTACGATTCGCACGAGCACGGCCAAACGACTTGATGCATGTACTTGACGAGGTGCCGAGGTAGAAACTTAGATCTCCCCGTACCGTCGTCTAACAAACTAACAACAAAAAGGAGAACCAAGGCGCCTGCGACCAAGGAACTCCACAGGCATTCGTACAAGTATGACAAGACTCTTATGGTTTTCATGCCTAACCTAACCTAATCTAAACTAACCTAACCTAACCTAACCTACCCTAACCTAACATAACCTAATTTATGTGTCGATGGCATATAAATAAAACGTAAGTAAATGTACAAGTCGATATGTATAGAGTAACATATCCCAACTTCTTAACCCCTTAGAAATACATAACATGTGTTTGTTACCCCTAAAAAGTTTACCGTTTTCTACAATGACAAATTTCTATAATTTTCTAAGTTTATCATTTCAAGGCAAACGTCCACAGTCGATCTTTGTTGTATTTTGTATATACGTGAGTTTAAGCTTATTTTAGCAAATCCATGTACACTGTAGATTTATTTACATATATTTTACTGAAAATAGGACATAAATATATAGCCGTGTGTATGTGTAAAGATTAGTTTTGTAATAGTAGAGCTACTGTAAACAAAAGAAATTCGTTAACACCAGTGATGCCGTTGATACTTGCATTCACTGTTATTGAGTATAATGATTAGCCCAGATATATGACTGCAAATCTGAAAATGATATTCTCCCACTGCCAAATGAAGGACACATGCACATGAGATGATACAATGCACCATACCTAACCTAACCTAACCTAACCCTATTTAATCATAGTAATTAAATAAAAGCATGTCGATGGCATGTAAATAAAACGTAAGTAAATGTACAAGTCGATATTTATAAAGTAACGTATCCCAACTTCTTAAACCCTTAAAGAACATAAAGTGTTTGTTACCCCTAAAGAAGTTTACCATTTTCTACAATGACTAATCTTTACCATTTTCTATGATTATCATTTCAAGCCAAACGTCCATAGTGGATCTTTGTTGTATTTTCTATATACGTGAGTTTAAGCTTATCTTGGCAAGATCTATGTACACTGTAGATTTACATATATTTTACTGTAGATTTACATATATATATATATATATATATATATATATATATATATATATATATATAATCCTCCCCTCTCATTTTTTTATTTTAATTTTCCAAAAGAAGGAACAGAGAAGGGGGCCATATATATATATATTTTTTTTTTTTTTTTTTTTCATACTATTCGCCATTTCCCGCATTAGCGAGGTAGCGTTAAGAACAGAGGACTGGGCCTTTGAGGGAATATCCTCATATGGCCCCCTTCTCTGTTCCTTCTTTTGGAAAATTTAAAAAAAAAATGAGAGGGGAGGATTTCCAGCCCCCCGCTCCCAAATATATATATATATATATATATATATATATATATATATATATATATATATATATATATATATATATATATATATATATCATATTAACGCTAATGTTAATGTTTCAGAGCGCCGCCCACCCACTGATGACGTCACCCAGGAGACAGTGTTACCAACCTTCTCTAATGATTTACTGTTCCACCTCAGATCTGCCAAAAGCGCTCACTCACCATAGCTAGTCCAACCGCCCATGAAATTCAGCTTATGTTGTCGTCTTGTGTAGAATAAAATACAATATACTATGGCGTAGAGAATCTATTATTGCACATTAGACAAAAAAAAAAATTATATATACTCCTTTTTTATGTAAGGCCTCCTTGTTGGTGTTAGATATATGCTTATCTCCGATTATGATGTTCATCTTCTATGTTAGGTGTAATATAAAAGCTCACCATTCACCGTTTCCTACTAACAGAAAGAGCGGCCTTTGGTAGTAAAAAAGAACATTCAATACATCATATCAAAATACATTCAACTTATGGATAGAGTTCGTGTTTTTAAAATATTGTCTGGATATGAAAGACAACTGAAAGTGAAAGGCTAGACTAAAAATCATAGAATAAATTTCTGAGCGGAACTGGGTTGGAACAGTAAATAATAAGAGGGTTGCTATGCTGGCCTTCCAAAGTGACGTCATAAGTGGGCGGAGTCAGGCTGTTGTTAATGTTTCAGAGCACCGCCCACCAGTGACGTCACCAGGAGACAGCGTAGCAACCCTTTTATGATTTACAGGTCCAACTTACATCCGCCAAAAGCGCTCACTCACCAAACAGCCCAGGAAATTTAGCTTAAGTTGTCGTGTGGTTGTGTGGAGTAAAACACAATATACTATGATGTAGTGAGTCTATTGCACATTAAAGATGATAAGAAACTTTTTATGTCATCATATATACTCTCCACTTTCTTATAAAAGCTGCTCAATGTTGTTGGTGTTTCCTTCTTGATGTTCATATAAAGAGGGACTCATGAAGTACGCCATCGATGCTAGATGCATTAGATATTTGCTTCCTGTGTGGCGAAGGCGCAAATCTTCTTTAACAATATAATGTGTGAACAGACATACTATACAAGAATGATGATCACTTCTCTAATATATATATATATATATATATATATATATATATATATATATATATATATATATATCTTTTTCTTTCATACTATTCGCAATTTCCCGCGATAGCGAGGTAGCGTTAAGAACAGAGGACTGGGCCCTTGAGAGAATATCCTCACCTGGCCCCCTTCTCTGTTCCTTCTTTTCGAAAAAAAAAAGAAAAAAAACGAGAGGGGAGGATTTCCAGCCCCCCGCTCCCTTCCCTTTTAGTCGCCTTCTACGACACGCAGGGAATACGTGGGAAGTAGTCTTTCTCCCCTATCCCTAGGGCCATTTCTTTCGTCTGTTTCCTTGCGCTACTTCGCAAACGCGGGAGACAGCGACAAAGTATAATAAAAAAAAATAAATATATATATATATATATATATATATATATATATATATATATATATATATATATATATATATATGCCAGGCCCATAGCCTAACGGTAGCATTCCCGCTTGTGGCACAGGGTCCCGGGTTTGATCCTGGCTGTTGGAGGTTTGTATGTTCTATGAAGGTGCATGTTCATATGCACTTTATTCGTGTGTGTGTATATATATATATATATATATATATATATATATATATATATATATATATATATATATATATTTTTTTTTTTTTTTTTTTTTTTTTTTTTTTTTTTTGCTTTGTCGCTGTCTCCCGCGTTTGCGAGGTAGCGCAAGGAAACAGACGAAAGAAATGGCCCAACCCACCCCCATACACATGTATATACATACGTCCACACACGCAAATATACAGACCTACACAGCTTTCCATGGTTTACCCCAGACGCTTCACATGCCTTGATTCAATCCACTGACAGCACGTCAACCCCGGTATACCACATCGCTCCAATTCACTCTATTCCTTGCCCTCCTTTCACCCTCCTGCATGTTCAGGCCCCGATCACACAAAATCTTTTTCACTCCATCTTTCCACCTCCAATTTGGTCTCCCTCTTCTCCTCGTTCCCTCCACCTCCGACACATATATCCTCTTGGTCAATCTTTCCTCACTCATTCTCTCCATGTGCCCAAACCATTTCAAAACACCCTCTTCTGCTCTTTCAACCACGCTCTTTTTATTTCCACACATCTCTCTTACCCTTACGTTACTTACTCGATCAAACCACCTCACACCACACATTGTCCTCAAACATATATATATATATATATATATATATATATATATATATATATATATATATATATATATATATATATATATATATATATACATATATATATACATTAGAAAACTAGCGTTCCTACTATAATAGATTTTATGAGGCTATAAGCGGGAACCACATGATAATGAAATGATTGAATCAGAGTCTAACATTCATACATTTCTATACCTTCCCGAATTTGATTATTGCTGTGATCTGGTTAATATTGAAATCTACGGAACAATCCTCAACAATATCATAAATGATGCAAAGAAGGATAATATGAAGACAGCAGAATACACCAAGCTTTCCTCCTGGAGAGTTGATGAGGAGGGAATTGGTGTATGGTGCAAAAGCCTTTCCATGTCTTAAATTCCTTCAATTTGATTTCTGAAATAGTATTAGATATACATATATCATGAATGAAATGGGACATAGAAATACAGACAACAACTTTGGTGATGCTCATTGTGCACTACAAGACCTAAGTAAGGCAAGTGTTTCCTTTCATCATGCGATATATGAGAAAACGACAAGACAATGAAAGGGCTGTCTACACTCTTAAGAACTCTTTCAAAAAAAAAAAAAAAAAGATATACATACACCTTCCCTAACTTGAAATGGCCATTTCTAAGGAAAGCTTATGGTGAAATATAAAAGAGCAAACATAATAGACTTTATTTCGTTAGCTGTTCTTGTAATCGGGTTAATAAAATTCTTGCAACGGAACCTAGTTAAGTAAAATTCTGTAACGGGTCGATGAATATAAGATTCTAGGTATAGCATATTCCGTTGTATTCCAAACAAACAGACGACAATATCATAAGCTTAATAATTCCTGGGCGTTGGGGCTGAGGCGAGCGCTTTGGGCGGCTCAGGGCTGGAACAGAAATCATAAAAGGGTTGCTCCGCTGGCCTTCCAAAGTGACATCATGAGTGGGCGGAGTCTGCCTCGACGTGTCATTTGACCAACGAACGAACGGACGAACGAACGAACGCACGAACGAACGAACGCATGAACGAACGAACGCACGAAAGAACGCACACGTGTTCTTGGAACCCTCAAGATGGATGTCAAGGTTTGCCTGACCCAAGGTGGATGTCAAGGTTTGCCTGACAACAGCGGCAGCAGCAGATACGCGCCAGATTCAAATTATTGTTTGCAAGACCATAGCTGGAGGATGCTAGTAGCCATGCAAGAGCAGGACAACTACTCATGTAGATGGCATTTTCCACAGGATGAAGAGACAGATGTAAGGTGTAAATTTATATGAAGCTGGTGAGATATTCATAATCATAAGGGTACCGTACTACAGTCAGTGGACCTTGTTGTTGGAATGCTGGCTGGTAATTGATTAATATTTTTTTTGGTGCTTGAGTTAATTGTGATTGTTTTTCTACTGTCTGCATTTTATCATCCTAATGCACCGAAAGATGTAATTGCATTGGTGTTTTTCAAGCTTTGCCATTTCTTTAATGTTGCTGGTTTCCAGGATTTTTTTTAAATTTATGGATTTTCTTTTGCTTTGTTTTCATGTTTGGTTATTCTATAATTCATTTGTTATATACTTAGAAAAGCAAATGGATTTGTATGTAGCATTTATGGATCTGGAGAAGGCATATGATAGAGTTGATAGAGATGCTCTGTGGAAGGTATTAAGAATATATGGTGTGGGAGGAAAGTTGTTAGAAGCAGTGAAAAGTTTTTATCGAGGATGTAAGGCATGTGTACGTGTAGGAAGAGAGGAAACTGATTGGTTCTCAGTGAATGTAGGTTTGCGGCAGGGGTGTGTGATGTCTCCATGGTTGTTTAATTTGTTTATGGATGGGGTTGTTAGGGAGGTAAATGCAAGAGTTTTGGAAAGAGGGGCAAGTATGAAGTCTGTTGGGGATGAGAGAGCTTGGGAAGTGAGTCAGTTGTTGTTCGCTGATGATACAGCGCTGGTGGCTGATTCATGTGAGAAACTGCAGAAGCTGGTGACTGAGTTTGGTAAAGTGTGTGGAAGAAGAAAGTTAAGAGTAAATGTGAATAAGAGCAAGGTTATTAGGTACAGTAGGGTTGAGGGTCAAGTCAATTGGGAGGTGAGTTTGAATGGAGAAAAACTGGAGGAAGTGAAGTGTTTTAGATATCTGGGAGTGGATCTGGCAGCGGATGGAACCATGGAAGCGGAAGTGGATCATAGGGTGGGGGAGGGGGCGAAAACTCTGGGGGCCTTGAAGAATGTGTGGAAGTCGAGAACATTATCTCGGAAAGCAAAAATGGGTATGTTTGAAGGAATAGTGGTTCCAACAATGTTGTATGGTTGCGAGGCGTGGGCTATGGATAGAGTTGTGCGCAGGAGGATGGATGTGCTGGAAATGAGATGTTTGAGGACAATGTGTGGTGTGAGGTGGTTTGATCGAGTAAGTAACGTAAGGGTAAGAGAGATGTGTGGAAATAAAAAGAGCGTGATTGAGAGAGCAGAAGAGGGTGTTTTGAAGTGGTTTGGGCACATGGAGAGAATGAGTGAGGAAAGATTGACCAAGAGGATATATGTGTCGGAGGTGGAGGGAACGAGAAGAGGGAGACCAAATTGGAGGTGGAAAGATGGAGTGAAAAAGATTTTGTGTGATCGGGGCCTGAACATGCAGGAGGGTGAAAGGAGGGCAAGGAATAAAGTGAATTGGAGCGATGTGGTATACCGGGGTTGACGTGCTGTCAGTGGATTGAATCAAGGCATGTGAAGCGTCTGGGGTAAACCATGGAAAGCTGTGTAGGTATGTATATTTGCGTGTGTGGACGTATGTATATACATGTGTATGGGGGGGGGGGGTTGGGCCATTTCTTTCGTCTGTTTCCTTGCGCTACCTCGCAAACGCGGGAGACAGCGACAAAGTATAAAAAAAAAAAAAAAATAATATCATTATATATATACTGTGATAGTTTTGCAATCTGAGTAAAGGTTTTGTTATATTTTGTCCTATAATATCATTATGTACACTGTGATTGTTTTGCAATCTGAGTAAAGGTTTTGTTATATTTTGTCCTATAATATCATTATGTATACTGTGATTGTTTTGCAGTCTGAGTAAAGGTTTTGTTATATTTTGTCCTATAATATCATTATGTATACTGTGATTGTTTTGCAGTCTGAGTAAAGGTTTTGTTATATTTTGTCCTTTTTATGTGTGATGAGCGAGAGGTAGTGATGCAAATTGTGTAGGTGGCCCAAGCTGGAGGAGGAACAGAGAGGCTGGCCATTTTTGAACAAAAGAAGTATTGTGTTTGTAAGTGAAACTTTAAAGATAGTTAGGAGAATGTGTGGGCAGTTATAGTAACTGGAAATATCAAAAACTGCAGGAATCTTGGCCGTGTTATGGTGCTGAGTTGGTGTGGAGGTGTCCCTTTAATTTCGTGGCTGTTTGGCTGGTGACGCACAACCTGGTGCTATTATGTGCAGCTAAGGGCAGTCATCATCATCATGGTGTGGCACCAGACCTGGTGTTATTACCTGCAGTTAAGGGCAGTCATCATCATCATGGTGTGGCACCAGACCTGGTGCTATTACCTGCAGTTAAGGGCAGTCATCATCATCATGGTGTGGCACCAGACCTGGTGCTATTACCTGCAGTTAAGGGCAGTCATCATCATTATGGTGTGGCACCAGACCTGGTGCTATTACCTGCAGCTAAGGGCAGTCATCATCATGGTGTGGCACCAGACCTGGTGCTATTACCTGCAGTTAAGGGCAGTCATCATCATCATGGTGTGGCACCAGACCTGGTGTTATTACCTGCAGTTAAGGGCAGTTATCATCATTATGGTGTGGCACCAGACCTGGTGCTATTACCTGCAGTTAAGGGCAGTCATCATCATTATGGTGTGGCACCAGACCTGGTGCTATTACCTGCAGTTAAGGGCAGTCATCATCATCATGGTGTGGCACCAGACCTGGTGCTATTACCTGCAGTTAAGGGCAGTCATCATCATGGTGTGGCACCAGACCTGGTGCTATTACCTGCAGTTAAGGGCAGTCATCATCATTATGGTGTGGCACCAGACCTGGTGCTATTACCTGCAGTTAAGGGCAGTCATCATCATCATGGTGTGGCACCAGACCTGGTGCTATTACCTGCAGTTAAGGGCAGTCATCATCATCATGGTGTGGCACCAGACCTGGTGCTATTACCTGCAGTTAAGGGCAGTCATCATCATCATGGTGTGGCACCAGACCTGGTGCTATTACCTGCAGCTAAGGGCAGTCATCATCATTATGGTGTGGCACCAGACCTGGTGCTATTACCTGCAGCTAAGGGCAGTCATCATCATGGTGTGGCACCAGACCTGGTGCTATTACCTGCAGTTAAGGGCAGTCATCATCATCATGGTGTGGCACCAGACCTGGTGTTATTACCTGCAGTTAAGGGCAGTCATCATCATTATGGTGTGGCACCAGACCTGGTGCTATTACCTGCAGTTAAGGGCAGTCATCATCATCATGGTGTGGCACCAGACCTGGTGCTATTACCTGCAGCTAAGGGCAGTCATCATCATCATGGTGTGGCACCAGACCTGGTGCTATTACCTGCAGTTAAGGGCAGTCATCATCATTATGGTGTGGCACCAGACCTGGTGCTATTACCTGCAGTTAAGGGCAGTCATCATCATCATGGTGTGGCACCAGACCTGGTGCTATTACCTGCAGTTAAGGGCAGTCATCATCATCATGGTGTGGCACCAGACCTGGTGCTATTACCTGCAGCTAAGGGCAGTCATCATCATCATGGTGTGGCACCAGACCTGGTGCTATTACCTGCAGCTAAGGGCAGTCATCATCATCATGGTGTGGCACCAGACCTGGTGCTATTACCTGCAGCTAAGGGCAGTCATCATCATCATGGTGTGGCACCAGACCTGGTGCTATTACCTGCAGTTAAGGGCAGTCATCATCATCATGGTGTGGCACCAGACCTGGTGCTATTACCTGCAGCTAAGGGCAGTCATCATCATCATGGTGTGGCACCAGACCTGGTGCTATTACCTGCAGCTAAGGGCAGTCATCATCATCATGGTGTGGCACCAGACCTGGTGCTATTACCTGCAGCTAAGGGCAGTCATCATCATCATGGTGTGGCACCAGACCTGGTGCTATTACCTGCAGTTAAGGGCAGTCATCATCATCATGGTGTGGCACCAGACCTGGTGCTATTACCTGCAGCTAAGGGCAGTCATCATCATCATGGTGTGGCACCAGACCTGGTGCTATTACCTGCAGCTAAGGGCAGTCATCATCATCATGGTGTGGCACCAGACCTGGTGCTATTACCTGCAGCTAAGGGCAGTCATCATCATCATGGTGTGGCACCAGACCTGGTGCTATTACCTGCAGCTAAGGGCAGTCATCATCATCATGGTGTGGCACCAGACCTGGTGCTATTACCTGCAGCTAAGGGCAGTCATCATCATCATGGTGTGGCACCAGACCTGGTGCTATTACCTGCAGCTAAGGGCAGTCATCATCATCATGGTGTGGCACCAGACCTGGTGCTATTACCTGCAGTTAAGGGCAGTCATCATCATCATGGTGTGGCACCAGACCTGGTGCTATTACCTGCAGCTAAGGGCAGTCATCATCATTATGGTGTGGCACCAGACCTGGTGCTATTACCTGCAGTTAAGGGCAGTCATCATCATTATGGTGTGGCACCAGACCTGGTGCTATTACCTGCAGTTAAGGGCAGTCATCATCATCATGGTGTGGCACCAGACCTGGTGCTATTACCTGCAGCTAAGGGCAGTCATAATCATCATGGTGTGGCACCAGACCTGGTGCTATTACCTGCAGCTAAGGGCAGTCATCATCATCATGGTGTGGGCACCAGACCTGGTGCTATTACCTGCAGCTAAGGGCAGTCATCATCATCATGGTGTGGCACCAGACCTGGTGCTATTATCTGCAGTTAAGGGCAGTCATCATCATCATGGTGTGGCACCAGACCTGGTGCTATTATCTGCAGCTAAGGGCAGTCATCATCATCATGGTGTGGCACCAGACCTGGTGCTATTACCTGCAGTTAAGGGCAGTCATCATCATCATGGTGTGGCACCAGACCTGGTGCTATTACCTGCAGTTAAGGGCAGTCATCATCATATGGTGTGGCACCAGACCTGGTGCTATTACCTGCAGTTAAGGGCAGTCATCATCATCATGGTGTGGCACCAGACCTGGTGCTATTACCTGCAGTTAAGGGCAGTCATCATCATCATGGTGTGGCACCAGACCTGGTGCTATTACCTGCAGTTAAGGGCAGTCATCATCATCATGGTGTGGCACCAGACCTGGTGCTATTACCTGCAGTTAAGGGCAGTCATCATCATCATGGTGTGGCACCAGTCAAGCGACATGACATGATGCATGCATGCAGTTGCCGAGGTGGCGACGTAGAGACTGAGATCTCCCTGTACAATATCAAACTAGAGTACAGCTCAACAGGATCTTCTTTCCCCGCTCTTTGGCGCATGCCCTACGTTCTCCTGCCTGTGGGTTCGCTAGATAGTAGATAAGGACATTGGGAATCACTTTAACTCATTCATAAGCGTTACTATTTAGATGCCGAGGCATTTGTTAACAGTACACATACCAAGCAGAGCATGTGCATTGAAGGAGGATGCTTGTACTTACACTCGCATGCCTTAATCTTTGAGACAAGCATATAAGTATGCTCATGCACGGCCCTTGAAATGCATGGCTTATCCTGTGACCGACTCACATGCATGCACCCCGCCCCAAGGGTGCATGCATGTTTTGTCTCTCTGGGTCTGGCCAACACCAACTTGACTTGCTACTACCACCAAGAGTCATAATAATCATTTGGGCGGCTGCTGCTGCACGGGCGTAAGATGCTCGAGGCTGGATGACGCCGCCGAACCTCTCACAGCATACATGCACCCACTACAACACAACCACCACCAGTCAGACTTAACTGACTGCATGCTTCGACTGAAGCAGAGGCGCGTGTTAGCTGAGAGAGCGAAAAACTCAAACAACGACACTGCTTATATGTGGTCATTTTTCGGGTTTTGGTAAATGTATGCATGCCATCAGATTCTTTTTTGTTGCCTTCCTTTTTGTCTCATTGAGGAAGAGGAGGAGGTTGCACTGAAGGAGGCTGCTGCGGCATTGGGGCAGATCACTAATAGTACGATTCGCACGCGCAAGGCCAAGCGACAAGATGTATGTACTTGCCGAGGCGCTGAGGTAGAAACTCAGGTCCCCCGTACTTTCACAAACCTTCATAAGCAAACGACCGACCGATCTCACCTCACCTCAAACAAATCAGCCATGCTTCTTTCTCTTTCTGTCCATCAACTTCTATGCCTCTATGGTAACAGAATTCAATTTTACATTGCTTTTTCACACACGTGCCAAGCATTTGCAACGCCCCAGGATTGTGATATTACCATTGAAGAACAACAAACATTCCATTTGCTGCTCGCTCAGAGACTCCTTTTCGTTACAGTCGTCGCTCAAGAGAGACATTTGCTCTTGGCGCGACGGAATCAGAAGCCGTGGGTAGATATAGGAAAAAAAAAAAAGAGGAATCCCCTCTTTGGGCACTCCTTCGGAGAAGACTAAGAACGATTCCCATGACATCCAAAAATGTGTTGCATTGAAGGCAACGGGGGAAGGCAGGCTGCGCTCACACCAGGAAGAGCCTTACATGACTTACACGGTAAGGCGTCGTCTCCCCCGTGCCGCAGCATGTGCCGTGACGGTTCCATATGGAGAAGGATGTCTTTGAAAAGACCAAGGATATCATCCGGCGGTCTTCTTAACTTGCTTCTTGTTTCAGCAGTTATTGCTATTCACACTGCTGCACCACTCTGATTTATCCTCTGACCGACCCACATGCATCGCCCCTAAGTGCATGGCTTGTCTTTTGGTCTGGCCAACACCAACAACAGTAGGTTTCAAGACCGTAATCATCATCATAGAATCAATGCATGGATTATCCTCTGACCGACCCACATACGCCGCAACTAAGTGCATGGCTTGTCTTTTGGTCTGGCCAACACCAACAACAGTAGGTTTCAAGACCGTAATCATCATCATAGAATCAATGCATGGATTGTCCTCTGACCGACCCACATGCGCCGCCACTAAGTGCATGGTTTGTCTTTGAGTCTGGCCAACACCAACAGAAGCTTGGGGTAGGACAGTAAGACCTACGATTCGCACGCGCACGGTCAAGCGACATGATGCATGTACTTGCCGAGGCGCCGAGGTAGCTTGGGTCTCCCCTTACCGTCTCATCATCATCATCATCATAACAGTTGGCTGGGGCGGGTGCCACCACAACATCCCGCCCCTTTTTAAAACAAGAAAATCCCATCTTGTGGAATTCTCAGGAAATGTGCTGCATTGAAGGCGTCGGGGGAAGGTAGGCAACACTCACAATAGGAAAAAGCCATAAACGGTGAGGCGTCGTCTCCCCCGTGCCGCAGTGGGTGCCATGACGGTTCCATATGGAGAAGAATGTCTTCGAAAAGACAGACCAACGATATCATTAGATTGGGTCTAATGGCATTGAAGAAGGATACTACTGCTTCTGCTGCCGGTGTTGTTGCTGCGGCGGCGGCTTTGGGGTCGAACACTAATACTACGATTTGCACGCGCACGGCCAAACGACTTGATGCATGTACTTGACGAGGTGCCGAGGTAGAGGTCTCCTCGTACCGTCGTCTAACAAACTAACAACAAAAAGGAGAACCAAGGCGCCTATGACCAAGCAACTCCACAGGCATTCGTACAAGTATGACAAGACTTTATGTTTTTCATGCCCCACATTCAGCATTTATAAGAGTCCGTCACTAAGTCGATAATGAGGAGCCATTTATCATGGTTTGATAGGTATCAACCATAGAAGCATCTTCATATACTTCATTTTGTTACTCGCGGTTTCCATCTTGTCGTCATGCTTTGATTGGACTTTTACTCAAACAAGCATATAGGCGAACCCCAGCATATTCGCCATATACTACGATTCGCACGCGCAAGACCAAGCGACATAATAAAATGTACTTGCCGAGGCGCCGAGGTAGAGGTTAGGTCTCCTCGTACGTTCACAAACCTTCATCAGCACATTCCCTCATGTATCGCTCTCTAAATGCATGGTTTGTGTCCACATTGAGTCCTGGAGGACTTATCACTATCTCTAAACTAGGCTAGTAAAGTGGCCTGTCGCTATACATTCTTTTTCTCCTTCTGCTTGACTTAATAACCCTCAGTGGCAGCGGAGGAGGAACTGCCTGCCTCTGGGTTGCTCCTCCGATACTGCTGCTACCTTAGTTCAGAGACCAATAGAAAGGCAGCTAGGCAGCGAGTGGGAGGAGCTATTGGTGCCGCAGGGCGGGTCCCGCCCTACAATGCCATCTTTTGGCCTTCGCGGTAACCATGCCACATGCCATTTGTTGGCCTTCGCAGTCCCCATATTACATGCCAAGCAAAACATGTCATCCACTTAGGTGAATTTGGTGTCCTCCACAAGGAAAAGGTCCTTACCTGAGAGGCAAGGCGAAAAAATCAGCGGACGGTGCGACTTCCAATCATCGCCGCACACTGTTTCCGCGGACAATTTCCTTCCAAGCTGAGAGCATACCAACTAACTTTTAAGATAGGAGTGTTCTAACAATATTGCCCCTAATTCCACAGATAAGGAAGAGATTTATAGGTGATGTAGCGACTTACGGTGATAGCCGCAAAACTGCTATGAAGCCCGGTGCGACTTCCAGTCATCGGCGCACACTGTCTTCACGGACAATTTCCTTCCAAGCTGAGAGTATAGGAATCACAAGGTGACACAACCAACGTAAGATGGGAGTGTCCGAACAATATTTCCTCTTATCCCAGAGGTAAGGAACAGATTTTTAGGTGATGTAGCGACTTGGCGCAAAACTGCCCAGAAGCGCGGTGCCCCCAAACAATTATTCCTCTCATCCCAGAAGTAAGAGTTAGAATTATGCACCACCCACCAGTAACGTTGCACAGGAGACAGTGTAGCTGCACCACCCACTAGTAACGTTACACAGGAGACAGTGTAGCTGCACCACCCACCTGTAACGTTACACGGGAGACAATGTAGCTGCACCACCCACCAGTAACGTTACACAGGAGACAGTGTAGCTGCACCACCCACCAGTAACGTTATACAAGAGACACTGTAGCTTCACCACCCACCAGTAACGTTACACAGGAGACAGTGTAGCAGCACCGCCCACCAGTAATGTTACACAGGAGACAGTGTAGCTGCACCACCCACCAGTAACGTTACACAGGAGACAGTGTAGCTGCACCGCCCACCAGTAACGTTACACAGGAGACAGTGTAGCTGCACCGCCCACCAGTAACGTTGCACTGGAGACAGTGTAGCTGCACCACCCACCAGTAACGTTACACAGGAGACAGTTAGCTGAACCACGCACCAGTAACGTTACACAGAAGACACTGTAACTGCACCGCCCACCAGTAACGTTACACAGGAGACAGTGTAGCTGCACCACCCACCAGTAACGTTACACAGGAGACAGTGTACCTGCGCCACCCACCAGTAACGTTACACAGGAGACAGTGTAGCTGCACCGCCCACCAGTAACGTTACACAGGAGACAGTGTAGCTGCACCGCCCACCAGTAACGTTGCACTGGAGACAGTGTAGCTTCACCACCCACCAGCAACGTTACACAGGAGACAGTGTAGCAGCACCGCCCACCAGTAACGTTACACAGGAGACAGTGTAGCTGCACCACCCACCAGTAACGTTACACAGGAGACAGTATAGCTGCTCCACCCACCAGTAACGTTACACAGGAGACAGTGTAGCTGCACCGCCCACCACTAACGTTACACAGGAGACAGTGTAGCTGCACCGCCCACCAGTAACGTTACACAGGAGACAGTGTAGCTGCACCACCCACCAGTAACGTTACACAGGAGACAGTGTAGCTGCACCACCCACCAGTAACGTTACACAGGAGACAGTGTAGCTGCACCTCCCACCAGTAACGTTACACAGGAGACAGTGTAGCTGCACCACCCATCAGTAACGTTACACAGGAGACAGTTAGCTGAACCACCCACCAGTAATGTTACACAGGAGACAGTGTAGCTGCACGCCCACCAGTAACGTTACACAGGAGACAGTGTAGCTGCACCACCCACCAGCAACGTTACACAGGAGACAGTGTAGCTGCACCACCCATCAGTAACGTTACACAGGAGACAGTGTAGCTGCACCACCCACCAGTAACGTTACACAGGAGACAGTGTAGCTTCACCACCCACCAGCAACGTTACACAGGAGACAGTGTAGCAGCACCGCCCACCAGTAACGTTACACAGGAGACAGTGTAGCTGCACCACCCACCAGTAACGTTACACAGGAGACAGTATAGCTGCTCCACCCACCAGTAACGTTACACAGGAGACAGTGTAGCTGCACCGCCCACCACTAACGTTACACAGGAGACAGTGTAGCTGCACCGCCCACCAGTAACGTTACACAGGAGACAGTGTAGCTGCACCTCCCACCAGTAACGTTACACAGGAGACAGTGTAGCTGCACCACCCACCAGTAACGTTACACAGGAGACAGTGTAGCTGCACCTCCCACCAGTAACGTTACACAGGAGACAGTGTAGCTGCACCACCCATCAGTAACGTTACACAGGAGACAGTGTAGCTGAACCACCCACCAGTAACGTTACACAGGAGACAGTGTAGCTGCACGCCCACCAGTAACGTTACACAGGAGACAGTGTAGCTGCACCACCCACCAGTAACGTTACATAGGAGACATTGTAGCTGCACCGCAAACCAGTAACGTTACTCAGCAGACAGTTTAGCTGCACCACCCACCAGTAACGTTACACAGGAGACAGTGTAGCTGCACCACCCACCAGTAACGTTACCCAGGACACAGTGTTGCTGCACCACCCACCAGTAACGTTACACAGGAGACAGTGTAGCTGCACCACCCACCAGTAACGTTACACAGGAGACAGTGTAGCTGCACCGCCCACCAGTAACGTTACACATGAGACAGTGTAGCTGCACCACCCACCAGTAACGTTACACAGGAGACAGTGTAGCTGCACCGCCCACCACTAACGTTAAACAGGAGACAGTGTAGCTGCACTACCCACCAGTAACGTTACACAGGAGACAGTGTAGCAGCACCGCCCACCAGTAACGTTAAACAGGAGACAGTGTAGCTGCACCACCCACCAGTAACGTTACACAGGCGACAGTGTAGCTGCACCACCCACCAGTAACGTTACACAGGAGACAGTGTAGCTGCACCGCCCACCACTAACGTTACACAGGAGACAGTGTAGCTGCACCACCCACCAGTAACGTTACACAGGGGACAGTGTAGCTGCACCACCCACCAGTAACGTTACACAGGCGACAGTGTAGCTGCACCACCCACCAGTAACGTTACACAGGAGACAGTGTAGCTGCACCACCCACCACTAACGTTACACAGGAGACAGTGTAGCTGCACCACCCACCAGTAACGTTACACAGTAGACAGTGTAGCTGCACCGCCCACCAGTAACGTTACACAGGAGACAGTGTAGCTGCACCACCCACCAGTAACGTTACACAGGAGACAGTGTAGCTGCACCACCCACCAGTAACGTTACACAGGAGACAGTGTAGCTGCACCACCCACCAGTAACGTTACACAGGAGACAGTGTAGCTGCACCACCCACCAGTAACGTTACACAGGAGACAGTGTAGCTGCACCACCCACCAGTAACGTTACACTGGAGACAGTGTAGCTGCACCGCCCACCACTAACGTTACACAAGAGACAAGTGTATCTGCACCACCCACCAGTAACGTTACACAGGAGAATGTGTAGCTGCACCACCCACCAGTAACGTTACACAGCAGACAGTGTAGCTGCACCATCCACCAGTAACGTTACACAGAGACAGTGTAGCTGCACCACCCACCAGTAACGTTACACAGCAGACAGTGTAGCTGCACCATCCACCATATAT
Organism: Panulirus ornatus; assembly: GCF_036320965.1. NCBI lineage: Eukaryota > Metazoa > Arthropoda > Malacostraca > Decapoda > Palinuridae > Panulirus > Panulirus ornatus. Next base: position 21,929,969 of record NC_092238.1, read on the forward strand.
ATATATATATATATATATATATATATATATATATATATATATATATATATATATATATATATATATATATATATATATATATGTGTGTGTGTGTGTGTGTGTGTGTGTGTGTGTGTGTATGTGAAACGGTAATACAAGAATAAATAATTACTTCTCTGACATATATTCAAATATGCGTTAGGAATCCACGATTAGCTTTCCCACTAAAAGATAAATAATAGGGTATGAAAGGGAACCATAAGATAACGAAAGGCTTGATGAAAATATTGAAAAAGTCTAACATTCATACATTCCTATACCTTCCCGAATTTGAAATCGTTGCTTAGGTAAATTGTTTATGGAGGAAGATGGGAATGCATATGGAAATATACCGCCTGTATCTCGGTCATTGATCCTTATTGTTGTGATCTCGTTAATATTGAAATGCAAACCTCGACCTGTCCAGCGTGTACCTGTGATTTCACACACCTCTAGTCAGGTGAACAAGATTAGCGGGGCATGTCGCAAGCGACAGTTAATTACTTGTCAGGTCCCATGGTCAAGTGACCCGGGGTCAGCCATGACGTCATGCCCGGGCAAGTTTGCCCACCCATCCTGGTTGTATCATCAGAGATGCAGGACTTGGCCTGTATGACTGCCGGACCTGAGGCCTCCTCCAGCCAATCACGTCGAGATGAGGGAGTGACAATCAGTTTTTTGACCAATCAAAGGCATTTGTGGTCAGTCCAACCTATCGTAGCCTTAGGTGACGGGTCAAGGCGTGCCTAGCTGTTCCCGTATGGCTGTTCCTTCAGATAAAAGGCTCAGACGATAGACCAAAGGACGCGAGGAACCTCCTGGTCGCACTTGGCAGCCAATATCATCCACGCCTACCGAGCGGTGACATCCACACTGCAGACGGAAGACACACCACACCATCGATATAGTTTACCACCTCCATGGGACCCTCCACCAGCCACCTTCGCAGTCACAGCATTAGGAGACAAAAAGTCTAGCCTCCAGCAGGAAGACATCAAAAGACTGAGTCTGAGAGCCATGGCCACTGAGACGCCAGCTGGAGCTGTGGCATACTTCACAGACGGATCAGTGGACCTGACAGATGAGGGAAGGTCGGGAGCTGCGGCCTTCCACACACAAGGCCATGCTCGTCTCTGGAGGCTGTCAAATGGCTGCTCCACACTACAAACGGAGCTAACAACCATCTCCAGAGCCCTGGAACATGCAGCCACCTCGCACTCGAGGCCCCTGATAATACACACGGACTCCAAGTCATCAGTGCAAGAGCTGCAACACAGCCGCCCAAAGGACAACATCAAGCTTGTCACCGCGATCCTCGCTCAATTCCAAGAGCTGCAGCGACAGGGACATCCCGTCACCATACACTGGATCCCCAGTCACATGGGGATCGAGGGAAACGAGGCAGCTTAAGCAGCTACATGCTTCAACAACATCCAGGTGCACGTTTCAGTGAGCCTGCAACAAATGAAGCACCAGCTACAGAAAGCAGCAAGGCTCTGGATCAAGAAGAATCACCTGGACGCCTACATTGCCGGATCCATGTCAGTCAAGTGGTACATGCTGGCCACGTCATTGGAGCCACCATATAACGACAGAGACATGAGCAGGAATACCCTGGTCAATCTGCACCGTCTACGACTTGGGTACCAATGCAGCTAGCAAAGAGCTGACTGCGTCATCAAGGACTGCGTCTACTGCCAGGAGCCGTCAACGCACCCACTGGAACACTACATGCTGGACTGTCAAGTGACACAAAGTCTCCGTGAAAGAGTCCCTGATTTCAGTGAGGAAGACCACGTACTACCAGCGGCCTTACTATTTCAGAGGGTTCAAAGAAACCATATGGGACACCTACTACAGACCATAAGGGAATTCCCACCTCTCAAGTGAGAATAAATCAAACCTAGAAACCAGGGAACGGGCCGCCAAGAGGCAAAGGCCCGTGTCGACCCAACAGGTCTGATGATCTTAACAACAACAACAGCATGTGGGAGCCCAGAGAGGTAATATTGGCTTTCCTTGTCTCGAACCCCGTAGCCACCGCTGCCCTAGATTGTAAGATACACTGTCATGTCAGGTCTGAGTGTGATCATGTATCATAATTTGTCATAGAAATGCTTAACGAATAAGTGTCTTGTATCATGATTTTATAGTCAACTTGTCATGAAGGAAAGAGATCTCCTGGTCTGAAATCTTACCTGGAACGTAGAATGTGGAATATTGAATGTTAAGTGTTAACGAAAGTGTTTGTACCCTATTAATGTGCTTTGTTATCTTGTATTCTTATTTCAAAGAAACCATATGGGACACTTACTACAGACCGTCAGGGAATTCCCACCTCCCAAGTGAGAATAAACCAAGACTAGAAACCATTTGGTAGCCAAGACAATAGCATGTTTACCAAATGGCGTCTTAGCTACGTCTCTTCGTTGTATATCAACTGACTTAAATTTCTCTCTTGTGTCTCCCCTGATGTTGTGATTATAATACGAAAGTGCACTTGGGAACTTATCGTGTTTCATTTTCCCCGTGAACTCTTAGGAATATCCTTGATCGCGCGCAAAATTGTGGTCCTTTCCAATATATATATATATACATATCTTTTTCTTTTAAACTATTTGCCATTTCCCGCGTTGGCGAGGTAGCGTTAAGAACAGAGGACTGGGCCTTTTTTGGAACATCCTCACCTGGCCCCCTCTGTTCCTTCTTTTGGAAAATTAAAAAAAAAAAAACGAGAGGGGAGGATTTCCAGCCCCCCGCTCCCTCCCCTTTTAGTCGCCTTCTACGACACGCAGGGAATACGTGGGAAGTATTCTTAATCCCCTATCCCCAGGGATAATATATACATATATATATATATATATATATATATATATATATATATATATATATATATATATATATATATATATATATATATGTATATATATATATATATATATATATATATATATATTGGCTTTGTCGCTATCTCCCGCGTTTGCGAGGTAGCGCAAGGAAACAGACGAAAGAAATGGCCCAACCCACCCCCATACACATGTATATACATACGTCCACACACGCAAATATACATACCTACACAGCTTTCCATGGTTTACCCCAGACGCTTCACATGCCCTTTTCAATCCACTGACAGCACGTCAATCCCGGTATACCACATCGATCCAATTCACTCTATTCCTTGCCCTCCTTTCACCCTCCTGCATGTTCAGGCCCCGATCACACAAAATCTTTTTCACTCCATCTTTCCACTTCTAATTTGGTCTCCCGCTTCTCCTCGTTCCCTCCACCTCCGACACATATATCCTCTTGGTCAATCTTTCCTGACTCATTCTCTCCATGTGCCCAAACCATTTCAAAACACCCTCTTCTGCTCTCTCAACCACGCTCTTTTTATTTCCACACATCTCTCTTACCCTTACGTTACTTACTCGATCAAACCACCTCACACCACACATTGTCCTCAAACATCTCATTTCCAGCACATCCATCCTCCTGCGCACAACTCTATCCATAGCCCACGCCTCGCAACCATACAACATTGTTGGAACCACTATTCCTTCAAACATACCCATTTTTGCTTTCCGAGATAATGTTCTCGACTTCCACACATTCTTTAAGGCTCCCAGAATTTTCGCCCCCTCCCCCACCCTATGATCCACTTCCGCTTCCATGGTTCCATCCGCTGCCAGATCCACTCCTAGATATCTAAAACACTTTACTTCCTCCAGTTTTTCTCCATTCAAACTTACCTCCCAATTGACTTGACCCTCAACCCTACTGTACCTAATAATTAGACCTTGCTCTTATTCACATTTACTCTTAACTTTCTTCTTTCACACACTTTACCAAACTCAGTCACCAGCTTCTGCAGTTTCTCACATGAATCAGCCACCAGCGCTGTATCATCAGCGAACAACAACTGACTCACTTCCCAAGCTCTCTCATCCACAACAGACTTCATACTTGCCCTTCTTTCCAAAACTCTTGCATTCACCTCCCTAACAACCCCATCCATAAACAAATTAAACAACCATGGAGACATCACACACCCCTGCCGCAAACCTACATTCACTGAGAACCAATCACTTTCCTCTCTTCCTACACGTACACATGCCTTACATCCTCGATAAAAACTTTTCACTGCTTCTAACGACTTGCCTCCCACACCATATATTCTTAATACCTTCCACAGAGCATCTCTATCCACTCTTTCATATGCCTTCTCCAGATCCATAAATGCTACATACAAATCCATTTGCTTTTCTAAGTATTTCTCACATACATTCTTCAAAGCAAACACCTGATCCACACATCCTCTACCACTTCTGAAACCACACTGCTCTTCCCCAATCTGATGCTCTGTACATGCCTTCACCCTCTCAATCAATACCCTCCCGTATAATTTACCAGGAATACTCAACAAACTTATACCTCTGTAATTTGAGCACTCACTCTTATCCCCTTTGCCTTTGTACAATGGCACTATGCACGCATTTCGCCAATCCTCAGGCACCTCACCATGAGTCATACATACATTAAATAACCTTACCAACCAGTCAATAACACAGTCACCCCCTTTTTTAATAAATTCCACTGCAATACCATCCAAACCTGCTGCCTTGCCGGCTTTCATCTTCCGCAAAGCTTTTACTACCTCTTCTCTGTTTACCAAATCATTTTCCCTAACCCTCTCACTTTGCACACCACCTCGACCAAAACACCCTATATCTGCCACTCTATCATCAAACACATTCAACAAACCTTCATAATACTCACTCCATCTCCTTCTCACATCACCACTACTTGTTATATATATATATATATATATATATATATATATATATATATATATATATATATATATATATATATTTTTTCATACTATTCGCCATTTCCCGCGTTAGCGAGGTAGCGTTAAGAACAGAGGACTGAGCCTTTGAGGGAATATCCTCACCTGGCCCCCTTCTCTGTTCCTTCTTATGGAAAATTAAAAACGAGAGGGGAGGATTTCCAGCCCCCCGCTCCCTTCCCTTTTAGTCGCCTTCTACGACACGCAGGGATTACGTGAGAAGTATTCTTTCTCCCCTATCCCCAGGGATAATATATATATATATATATATATATATATATATATATATATATATATATATATATATATATATATATATATATATATATGACCAGGGTCAAAACCTGAATGTTGTTCTTGGGGTAGAATTATTTATTAGCGTCCGACAAAAAACCCGTGGTTTTGTCAACTATAATCACAAATTGATATCAATATCCATTGGTATTCAAAATTGATCTCATCATGTTTATCAGCAACTTAAGAAAATTGCCAGAGGAAAGTCCAATTTTTGGATATAAGTGGTTTGCACGACCCACTATTCCCCTAAAATAAAAACAGAAACAAATGTGACTCTCTTCTGTTTCAGTAATGAAGGAAGCCATTATACCAGACCATAAAGACCCTCACAGGTACAACAGCCACCCTCAGTAGCAGAGTGTAGTGACGACGCTTCCCGCTCCTGCCTTAGTGCGTGACTAGTCGTGGAGGTGGAAGGTTGCTACCGCGTGAGTTCCAGACGAGCGCTCCACGCTCCCGCTCGTAAACTTAACTCTCAAGCTACGCTCGCTTTTGTTTCTTTTTGGTAACTTTATCTGTTGACTGTGCTAATATTTATCCATAATTATAAAAGCTTAAAATCGTCTTGTTGGCATGGTTATAGACGTTGAATACAGGAAACACACCAAGTGAACGTTTGAGTAGTTAAGTTCTAATCGTGAGAAGTTTAAGATTCATAGCGTTACAAGGTCACTAAGAGAGAGAACTTATAATCAGGCTGAGTCATCGTGACACTTCTCTCAAGGTAAGTTATTTAATATTTCTTCTAGAATTAGAAATACCAGGTTTTGTTGAAGCATTTGTGTTCCGATTACTTAAGGAATACAGAAAAGAATATGCAAGTTCATTCTCTGTATACATATCAGACCATATATGCATATCAGTCCATGTATAATGAAACTAGTATTATGGGATTGAGTTTGTCTGAAAGCTGTTATATTTCTAACCCGCATACTTGTATGATAAGGTTTATCCTTGGTGTTCTTAACGGGCCATCATTAGGTCGAGGTATCACTGAAGTAAGTCTACAAGGATCACTGACCTATATAATATATACATATATATATATATATATATATATATATATATATATATATATATATATATATATATATATATATATATTTATAGAGAGAGAGAGAGAGAGAGAGAGAGAGAGAGAGAGAGAGAGAGAGAGTTAACAATAATGAAGCAGTAGACACCAATTTAGAGGTGGTGAGGATATTTTTTCAGTAGAAATAAATATTGGTCATAACACCGTTAAAGATATTGTCTTCATTAACACAACAGTTGTAGGTTTCTTGGTACATAAGACCATCCCTTACTGTAATACAATCCCCTAAATCATTTTCAGGTCTCAAGTTGTTGTTTCCAAAATGTTAACTGTTCCAATACCACTGATATACTAGCTGTACTCGAAATATATACAAAATTTGCTATGCCTTGAATTATACCTAAACTGATATATATATATATATATATATATATATATATATATATATATATATATCCCGCTAACAGCCAGGATCGAACCCGGGACCCCTGTGCCACAGGCGGGAATGCTACCGATAGGCTATACCCTAGCGGTAGCATTCCCGCCTGTGGCCCAGGTGTCCCGGGTTCGATCCTGGCTATTGGAGGTTTGTATGTTCTATGAAGGTGCGCGTTCATATGCGCTTTATTCATATATATATATATATATATATATTCATTTATTTATTTATTTTGCTTTGTCGCTGTCTCCCGCGTTTGCAAGGTAGCGCAAGGAAACAGACGAAAGAAATGGCCCAACCCACCCCCATACACAATGTATATACATACACGTCCACACACGCAAATATACATACCTATACATCTCAATGTACACACACACACACACACACACATATATATATATATATATATATATATATATATATATATATATATATATATATATATATATATATATATATATATTCTTTCTTTCTTTTCTTTTAAACTATTCGCCATTTCCCGCGTTAGCGAGGTAGCGCTAAGAACAGAGGACTGGGCCTTTTTTGGAATATCCTCAACTGGCCCCCTCTGTTCCTTCTTTTGGAAAATTAAAAAAAAAAAAAAAAAACGAGAGGGGAGGATTTCCAGCCCCCCGCTCCCTCCCCTTTTAGTCGCCTTCTACGACACGCAGGGAATCCGTGGGAAGTATTCTTAATCCCCTATCCCCAGGGATATATATATATATATATATATATATATATATATATATATATATATATATATATATATATATATGTATATATATATATATATATATATATATATATATATATATATATATATATATATATATATATATATATATATATATATATACACACACACACAGACACATACATATATACCCATGCACACAATTCACACTGTCTGCCTTTATTCATTCCCACCGCCACCTCGCCACACATGGAATACCATCCTCCTCCCCCCTCATGTTTGCAAGGTAGCACTAGGAAAAGAACACAAAGGCCCCATTCGTTCACACTCAGTCTCTAGCTGTCATGCAATAGTGCCCGAAACCACAGCTCCCTTTCCACATCCAGGCCTCACACAACTTTCCATGGTTTACCCCAGACGCTTCACATGCCCTGATTCAATCCACTGACAGCACGTCAACCCCGGTATGCCACATCGATCCAATTCACTCTATTCCTTGCCCTCCTTTCACCCTCCTGCATGTTCAGGCCCCGATCACACAAAATCTTTTTCACTCCATCTTTCCACCTCCAATTTGGTCTCCCACTTCTCCTCGTTCCCTCCACCTCCGACACATATATCCTCTTGGTCAATCTTTCCTCACTCATTCTCTCCATGTGCCCAAACCATTTCAAAACACCCTCTTCTGCTCTCTCAACCACGCTCTTTTTATTTCCACACATCTCTCTTACCCTTACATTACTTACTCGATCAAACCACCTCACACCACACATTGTCCTCAAACATCTCATTTCCAGCACATCCACCCTCCTGCGCACAACTCTATCCATAGCCCACGCCTCGCAACCATACAACATTGTTGGAACCACTATTCCTTCAAACATAGCCATTTTTGCTTTCCGAGATAATGTTCTCGACTTCCACACATTCTTTAAGGCTCCCAGGATTTTCGCCCTCTCCCCCACCCTATGATTCACTTCCGCTTCCATGGTTCCATCCGCTGCCAGATCCTCTCCCAGATATCTAAAACACTTTACTTCCTTCAGTTTTTCTCCATTCAAACTTACCTCCCAATTGACTTGACCCTCAACCCTACTGTACCTAATAACCTTGCTCTTATTCACATTTAATCTTAACTTTCTTCTTTCACACACTTTACCAAACTCAGTCACCAGCTTCTGCAGTTTCTCACATGAATCAGCCACCAGCGCTGTATCATCAGCGAACAACAACTGACTCACTTCCCAAGTTCTCTCATCCACAACAGACTTTTTACTTGCCCCGCTTTCCAAAACTCTTGCATTCACCTCCCTAACAACCCCATCCATAAACAAATTAAACAACCATGGAGACATCACACACCCCTGCCGCAAACCTACATTCACTGAGAACCAATCACTTTCCTCTCTTCCTACACGTACGTATATATATATATATATATATATATATATATATATATATGGTGAAGAGCTTGTAGATTTATGTGCTGAAAAAGGACTGATGATTGGGAATACCTGGTTTAAAAAGCGAGATATACATAAGTATACTTATGTAAGTAGGAGAGATGGCCAGAGAGCGTTATTGGATTACGTGTTAATTGACAGGCGTGCGAAAGAGAGACTTTTGGATGTTAATGTGCTGAGAGGTGCAACTGGAGGGATGTCTGATCATTATCTTGTGGAGGCTAAGGTGAAGATTAGTATGGGTTTTCAGAAAAGAGGAGTGAATGTTGGGGTGAAGAAGGTGGTGAGAGTAAGTGAGCTTGGGAAGGAGACCTGTGTGGGGAAGTACCAGGAGAGACTGTGTACAGAATGGAAAAAGGTGAGAACAATGGAAGTAAGGGGAGTGGGGGAGGAATGGGATGTATTTAGGGAATCAGTGATGGATTGCGCAAAAGATGCTTGTGGCATGAGAAGAGTGGGAGGTGGGCTGTTTAGAAAGGGTAGTGAGTGGTGGGATGAAGAAGTAAGAGTATTAGTGAAAGAGAAGAGAGAGGCATTTGGACGATTTTTGCAGGGAAAAAATGCAATTGAGTGGGAGAAGTATAAAAGAAAGAGACAGGAGGTCAAGAGAAAGGTGCAAGAGGTGAAAAAAAGGGCAAATGAGAGTTGGGGTGAGAGACTATCAGTAAATTTTAGGGAAAATAAAAAGATGTTCTGGAAGGAGGTAAATAGGGTGCGTAAGACAAGGGAGCAAATGGGAACTTCAGTGAAGGGCGTAAATGGGGAGGTGATAACAAGTAGCGGTGATGTGAGAAGGAGATGGAATGAGTATTTTGAAGGTTTGTTGAATGTGTCTGATGACAGAGTGGCAGATATAGGGTGTTTTGGTCGAGGTGGTGTGCAAAGTGAGAGGGTTAGGGAAAATGATTTGGTAAACAGAGAAGAGGTAGTAAAAGCTTTGCGGAAGATGAAAGCCGGCAAGGCAGCAGGTTTGGATGGTATTGCAGTGGAATTTATTAAGAAAGGGGGTGACTGTATTGTTGACTGGTTGGTAAGGTTATTTAATGTATGTATGACTCATGGTGAGGTGCCTGAGGATTGGCGGAATGCGTGCATAGTGCCATTGTACAAAGGCAAAGGGGATAAGAGTGAGTGCTCAAATTACAGAGGTATAAGTTTGTTGAGTATTCCTGGTAAATTATATGGGAGGGTATTGATTGAGAGGGTGAAGGCATGTACAGAGCATCAGATTGGGGAAGAGCAGTGTGGTTTCAGAAGTGGTAGAGGATGTGTGGATCAGGTGTTTGCTTTGAAGAATGTATGTGAGAAATACTTAGAAAAGCAAATGGATTTGTATGTAGCATTTATGGATCTGGAGAAGGCATATGATAGAGTTGATAGAGATGCTCTGTGGAAGGTATTAAGAATATATGGTGTGGGAGGCAAGTTGTTAGAAGCAGTGAAAAGTTTTTATCGAGGATGTAAGGCATGTGTACGTGTAGGAAGAGAGGAAAGTGATTGGTTCTCAGTGAATGTAGGTTTGCGGCAGGGGTGTGTGATGTCTCCATGGTTGTTTAATTTGTTTATGGATGGGGTTGTAAGGGAGGTAAATGCAAGAGTCCTGGAAAGAGGGGCAAGTATGAAGTCTGTTGGGGATGAGAGAGCTTGGGAAGTGAGTCAGTTGTTGTTCGCTGATGATACAGCGCTGGTGGCTGATTCATGTGAGAAACTGCAGAAGCTGGTGACTGAGTTTGGTAAAGTGTGTGGAAGAAGAAAGTTGAGAGTAAATGTGAATAAGAGCAAGGTTATTAGGTACAGTAGGGGTGAGGGTCAAGTCAATTGGGAGGTGAGTTTGAATGGAGAAAAACTGGAGGAAGTGAAGTGTTTTAGATATCTGGGAGTGGATCTGTCAGCGGATGGAACCATGGAAGCGGAAGTGGATCATAGGGTGGGGGAGGGGGCGAAAATTTTGGGAGCCTTGAAAAATGTGTGGAAGTCGAGAACACTATCTCGGAAAGCAAAAATGGGTATGTTTGAGGGAATAGTGGTTCCAACAATGTTGTATGGTTGCGAGGCGTGGGCTATGGATAGAGATGTGCGCAGGAGGATGGATGTGCTGGAAATGAGATGTTTGAGGACAATGTGTGATGTGAGGTGGTTTGATCGAGTAAGTAACGTAAGGGTAAGAGAGATGTGTGGAAATAAAAAGAGCGTGGTTGAGAGAGCAGAAGAGGGTGTTTTGAAATGGTTTGGGCACATGGAGAGAATGAGTGAGGAGAGATTGACCAAGAGGATATATGTGTCGGAGGTGGAGGGAACGAGGAGAAGAGGGAGACCAAATTGGAGGTGGAAAGATGGAGTGAAAAAGATTTTGTGTGATCGGGGCCTGAACATGCAGGAGGGTGAAAGGAGGGCAAGAAATAGAGTGAATTGGAGTCATGTGGTATACAGGGGTTGACGTGCTGTCAGTGGATTGAAGCGAGGCATGTGAAGCGTCTGGGGTAAACCATGGAAAGCTGTGTAGGTATGTATATTTGCGTGTGTGGACGTGTGTATGTACATGTGTATGGGGGGGGGGGGGGGGGGTTGGGCCATTTCTTTCGTCTGTTTCCTTGCGCTACCTCGCAAACGCGGGAGACAGCGACAAAGTATAAAAAAAAAAAAAAATATATATATATATATATATATATATATATATATATATATATATATATATATTGGGGAAGAGCAGTGTGGTTTCAGAAGTGGTAGAGGATGTGTGGATCAGGTGTTTGCTTTGAAGAATGTATGTGAGAAATACTTAGAAAAGCAAATGGATTTGTTTGTAGCATTTATGGATCTGGAGAAGGCATATGATAGAGTTGATAGAGATGCTCTGTGGAAGGTATTAAGAATATATGGTGTGGGAGGCAAGTTGTTAGAAGCAGTGAAAAGTTTTTATCGAGGATGTAAGGCATGTGTACGTGTAGGAAGAGAGGAAAGTGATTGGTTCTCAGTGAATGTAGGTTTGCGACAGGGGTGTGTGATGTCTCCATGGTTGTTTAATTTGTTTATGGATAGGGGTTGTTAGGGAGGTAAATGCAAGAGTTTTGGAAAGAGGGGCAAGTATGAAGTCTGTTGGGGATGAGAGAGCTTGGGAAGTGAGTCAGTTGTTGTTCGCTGATGATACAGCGCTGGTGGCTGATTCATGTGAGAAACTGCAGAAGCTGGTGACTGAGTTTGGTAAAGTGTGTGGAAGAAGAAAGTTAAGAGTAAATGTGAATAAGAGCAAGGTTATTAGGTACAGTAGGGTTGAGGGTCAAGTCAATTGGGAGGTGAGTTTGAATGGATAAAAACTGGAGGAAGTGAAGTGTTTTAGATATCTGGGGGTGGATCTGGCAGCGGATGGAACCATGGAAGCGAAAGTGGATCATAGGGTGGGGGAGGGGGCGAAAATTCTGGGGGCCTTGAAGAATGTGTGGAAGTCGAGAACATTATCTCGGAAAGCAAAAATGGGTATGTTTGAAGGAATAGTGGTTCCAACAATGTTGTATAGTTGCGAGGCGTGGGCTATGGATAGAGTTGTGCGCAGGAGGATGGATGTGCTGGAAATGAGATGTTTGAGGACAATGTGTGGTGTGAGGTGGTTTGATCGAGTGAGTAACGTGAGGGTAAGAGAGATGTGTGGAAATAAAAAGAGCGTGGTTGAGAGAGCAGAAGAGGGTGTTTTGAAGTGGTTTGGGCACATGGAGAGAATGAGTGAGGAAAGATTGACCAAGAGGATATATGTGTCGGAGGTGGAGGGAACGAGGAGAAGAGGGAGACCAAATTGGAGGTGGAAAGATGGAGTGAAAAAGATTTTGTGTGATCGGGGCCTGAACATGCAGGAGGGTGAAAGGAGGGCAAGAAATAGAGTGAATTGGAGCGATGTGGTATACCGGGGTTGACGTGCTGTCAGTGGATTGAATCAAGGCATGTGAAGCGTCTGGGGTAAACCATGGAAAGCTGTGTAGGTATGTATATTTGCGTGTGTGGACGTATGTATATACATGTGTATGGGGGGGGGGCATTTCTTTCGTCTGTTTCCTTGCGCTACCTCGCAAACGCGGGAGACAGTGACAAAGTATAATAATAAAATATAATATATATATATATATATATATATATATATATATATATATATATATATATATATATATATATATATATATATATATGTATATATCCCTGGGGATAGAGGAGAAAGAATACTTCCCACGCATTCCTCACGTGCCGTAAAAGGCGACTAAAGGGGACGGGAGCGGGGGGCTAGAAACCCTCCCCTCCTTGTATTTTAACTTTCTAAAAGGGGAAACAGAAGAAGGAGTCACGCGGGGAGTGCTCATCCTTCTCGAAGGCTGAGATTGGGGTGTCTAAATGTGTGTGGATGTAACCAAGATGAGAAAAAAGGAGAGATAGGTAGTATGTTTGAGGAGAGGAACCTGGATGTTTTGGCTCTGAGTGAAACGAAGCTCAAGGGTAAAGGGGAAGAATGGTTTGGGAATGTCTTCTGAGTAAAGTCAGGGGTTAGTGAGAGGACAAGAGGAAGGGAAGGAGTAGCACTACTCCTGAAACAGGAGTGGTGGGAGTATGTGATAGAAGGTAAGAAAGTAAACTCTAGATTGATATGGGTAAAACTGAAAGTTGATGGAGAGAGATGGGTGATTCTTGGTGCATATGCACCTGGGCATGAGAAGAAAGATCATGAGAGGCAAGTGTTTTGGGAGCAGCTGAATGAGCGTGTTAGTGGTTTTGATGCACGAGACCGGTTATAGTGATGAGTGATTTGAATGCAAAGGTGAGTAATGTGGCAGTTGAGGGAATAATTGGTACACATGGGGTGTTCAGTGTTATAAATGGAAATGGTGAAGAGCTTGTAGATTTTTGTGCTGAAAACGGACTGGTGATTGGGAATACCTGGTTTAAAAAGCGAGATATACATAAGTATACGTATGTAAGTAGGAGAGATGGCCAGAGAGCGTTAATGGATTACGTGTTAATTGATAGGCGCGCGAAAGAGCGACTTTTGGTTGTTAATGTACTGAGAGGTGCAACTGGAGGGATGTCTGATCATTATCTTGCGGAGGCGAAGGTGAAGATTTGTAGAGGTTTTCAGAAAGGAAGAGAGAATGTTGGGGTGAAGAGAGTGGTGAGAGTAAGTGAGCTTGTGAAGGAGACTTGTGTGAGGAAGTACCAGGAGAGACTGAGTACAGATTGGAAAAAGGTGAGAACAAAGGAGGTAAGGGGAGTGGGGGAGGAATGGGATGTATTTAGGGAAGCAGTGATGGCTTGCGTAAAAGATGCTTGTGGCATGAGAAGCGTGGGAGGTGGGCAGATTAGAAAGGGTAGTGAGTGGTGGGATGAAGAAGTAAGATTATTAGTGAAAGAGAAATAATGCAAATGAGTGGGAGATGTATAAAAGAAAGAGGCAGGAGGTCAAGAGAAAGCTGCAAGAGGTGAAAAAGAGGGCAAATGAGAGTTGGGGTGAGAGAGTATCATTAAATTTTAGGGAGAATAAAAAGATGCTGTGGAAGGAGGTAAATAAAGTGCGTAAGACAAGGGAACAAATGGGAACTTCAGTGAAGGGGGCAAATGGGGAGGTGATAACAAGTAGTGGTAATATGAGAAGGAGATGGAGTGATTATTTTGAAGGTTTGTTGAATGTGTTTGATGATAGAGTGGCAGATATAGGGTGTTTTGGTCAAGGTAGTGTGCAAAGTGAGAGGGTTAGGGAAAATGATTTGGTAAACAGAGAAGAGGTAGTAAAAGCTTTGCGGAAGATGAAAGCCGGCAACGCAGCGGGTTTAGATGGTATTGCAGTGGAATGTATAAAAAAAGGGGGTGACTGTATTGTTGACTGGTTGGTAAGGTTATTTGATGTATGTATGATTCATGGTGAGGTGCCTGAGGATTGGTGGAATGCTTGCATAGTGCCATTGTACAAGGGCAAAGAGGATAAGAGTGAGTGCTCAAATTACAGAGGTATAAGTTTGTTGAGTATTCCTGGTAAATTATATAGGAGGGTACTGATTGAGAGGATGAAGGCATGTACAGAGCATCAGACTGGGGAAGAGCAGTGTGGTTTCAGAAGTGATAGAGGATGTGTGGATCAGGTGTTTGCTTTGAAGAATGTATGTGAGAAACACTTAGAAAAACAAATGGATTTGTATGTAGCATTTATAGATCTGGAGAGGGCATATGATAGAGTTGATAGAGATGCTCTGTGGAAGGTATTAAGAATATATGGTGTGGGAGGCAAGTTGTTAGAAGCAGTGAAAAGTTTTTATCGAGGATATAAGGCATGTGTACGTGTAGGAAGAGAGGAAAGTGATTGGTTCTCAGTGAATGTAGGTTTGCGGCAGGGGTGTGTGATGTCTCCATGGTTGTTTAATTTGTTTATGGATGGGGTTGTTAGGGAGGTGAATGCAAGAGTTTTGGAGAGAGGGGCAAGTATGCAGTCTGTTGTGGATGAGAGGACTTGGGAAGTGAGTCAGTTGTTTGCTGATGATACAGCGCTGGTGGTTGATTCATGTGAGAAACTGCAGAAGCTGGTGACTGAGTTTGGTAAAGTGTGTGAAAGAAGAAAGTTGAGAGTAAGTGTGAATAAGAGCAAGGTTATTAGGTACAGTAGGGTTGAGGGTCAAGTCAATTGGGAGGTAAGTTTGAATGGATAAAAACTGGAGGAAGTGAAGTGTTTTAGATATCTGGGAGTGGATTTGGCAGCGGATGGAACCATGGAAACGGAAGTGAATCATAGGGTGGGGGAGGGGGCGAAAATTCTGGGAGCCTTGAAGAATGTGTGGAAGTCGAAAACATTATCTCGGAAAGCAAAAGTGAGTATGTTTGAAGGAATAGTGGGTCCAATAATGTTGTATGGTTGCGAGGCGTGGGCTATGGATAGAGTTGTGCGCAGGAGGGTGGATGTGCTGGAAATGAGATGTTTGAGGACAATATGTGGTGTGAGGTGGTTTGATCGAGTAAGTAAGGTAAGGGTAAGAGAGATGTGTGGTAATAAAAAGAGTGTGGTTGAGAGAGCAGAAGAGGGTGTTTTGAAATGGTTTGGTCACATGGAGAGAATGAGTGAGGAAAGATTGACCAAGAGGATATATGTGTCACTAACATGATACATTTAACATAACCTCGCTAACATGATCCATGTAAGGTAACACCTCACCAACACATTCTTTGTCATCATGTTACGCGTCCCAAGACATATAGCTTCGCCTCATTATAATTCACCAATGAAACACATTTGCATATAAAACGGTACACCGTTTTATTCATGAAAAATATAATGAAACCTGCACAAATGCTTCTCTCCTTAAAGTAAAAGATAAGTATATATATATATATATATATATATATATATATATATATATATATATATATATATATATATATATATATATATCCCTGGGGATAGGGGAGAAAGAATACTTCCCACGTATTCCCTGCGTGTCGTAGAAGGCGACTAAATGGGAAGGGAGCGGGTGGCTGGAAATCCTCCCCTCTCGTTTTTTTTTTTTTTTTTTAATTTTCCAAAAGAGGGAACAGAGAAGGGGGCCAGGTGAGGATTTTCCGTCTAAGGCCCAGTCCTCTGTTCTTAACGCTACCTCGCAAACGCGGGAAATGGCGAATCGTATGAAAAAAAAAAAAAAAAAAATATATATATATATATTATATATATATATATATATATATATATATATATATATATATATATATATATATATATATATATATTATATATATATATATATATATATATATATATATATATATATATATATATATATTATATATATATATATATATATATATATATATATATATATATATATATATATATATACATATTATTTATTCATTTTATTTTGCTTTGTCGCTGTCTCCCGCGTTAGCGATGTAGCGCAAGGAAACAGACGAAAGAATGGCCCAACCCACCCACATGCACATGTATATACATACACGTCCACACACACAAATATACACATACCTATACATCTCAATGTACACATATATATACACATACAGACATATACATATATACACATGTACATAATTCTTACTGTCTGCCTTTATTTATTCCCATCGCCACCTCGCCACACATGGAATAACAACCCCCTCCCCCCTCATGTGTGCGAGGTAGCGCTAGGAAAAGACAACAAAGGCCACATTCGTTCACACTCAGTCTCTAGCTGTCATGTAATAATGCACCGAAACCACAACTCCCTTTCCACATCCAGGCCCCACAGAACTTCCCATGGTTTACCCCAGACGCTTCACATGCCCTGGTTCAATCCATTGTCAGCACGTCGACCCCGGTATACCACATCGTAACAATTCACTCTATTCCTTGCACGCCTTTCACCCTCCTGCATGTTCAGGCCCCGATCTCTCAAAATCTTTTTCACTCCATCTTTCCACCTCCAATTTGGTCTCCCACTTCTCCTCGTTCCCTCCACCTCTGACACATATATCCTCTTGGTCAATCTTTCCTCACTCATTTTCTCCATGTGACCAAACCATTTCAAAACACCCTCTTCTGCTCTCTCAACCACACCTTTTTAGTTTCCACACATCTCTCTTACCCTTACATTACTTACTCGATGAAACCACCTCACACCACATATTGTCCTGAGCTGAGGACAATATGATATATATATATATATATATATATATATATATATATATATATATATATATATATATATATATATATTATTTATTTTGCTTTGTCGCTGTCTCCCGCGTTAGCGAGGTAGCGCAAGGAAACAGACGAAAGAATGGCCCAACCCACCCACATACACATGTATATACATACACGTCCACACGCAAATATACATACCTATACATCTCAATGTATACATATATATACACACACAAACATATACATATATACACATGTACATAATTCATACTGTCTGCCTTTATTCATTTTCATCGCCACCCCGCCACACATGGAATAACAACCCCCTCCCCCCTCATGTGTGCGAGGTAGCGCTAGGAAACGACAACAAAGGCCCCATTCGTTCACACTCAGACCTTAGCTGTCATGTAATAATGCACCGAAACCACAGCTCCCTTTCCACATCCAGGCCCCACAGAACTTTCCATGGTTTTCCTCAGACGCTTCACATGCCCTGGTTCAATCCATTGACAGCACGTCGACCGCGGTATACCACATCATTCCAATGCACTCTATTCCTAGCACGCCTTTCACCCTCCTGTACATTCAGGCCCCGATTGCTCAAAATCTTTTTAACTCCATCCTTCCACTCCAATTTGGTCTCCCACTTCTCCTCGTTCCCTCCACCCGTGACACATATATCCTTTTTGTCAGTCTTTCCTCACTCATTCTCTCCATGTGACCAAACTATTTCAATACGCCCTCTTCTGCTCTCTCAGCCACACTCTTTTTATTACCACACATTTCTCTTACCCTTTCATTACTCGATCAAACCACCTCACACCACATATTGTCCTCAAACATATAATTTCCAACATACCCACACCCCTCCGCCCAACCCTATCTAAAGCCCATGCCTCGCAGCCATAAAACGTTGTTGGAACCACTATTCCTTCAAACATACCCATTTTTGCTTTCCGAGATAACGTTTTCACCTTCCACACATTCCTCAACGCTCCCAGAACCTTCGCCCCCTCCCCCACCCTGACTCACTTCCGCTTCCATGGTTCCATCCGCAGCCAAATCGACTCCCAGATATCTAAAACTCTTCACTTCCTCCAGTTTTTCTCCATTCAAACTTACCTCCCAATTGATTTGCCCCTCAACCCTACTAAACCTAATATTCTTGCTCTTATTCACACACACACACACACACACACACACACACACACACACACACACACACACACATATATATATATATATATATATATATATATATATATATATATATATATATATATATATATATATATATGTATATATATATATATATTTTTTTTTATACTATTCGCCATTTCCCGCATTAGCGAGGTAGCGTTGAGAACAGAGGACTGGGCCTATGAGGGAATATCCTCACCTGGCCCCCTTCTCTGTTCCCTCTTTTGGAAAATTAAAAAAAATAGCGAGAGGGGAGGATTTCCAGCCACCCGCTCCCTCCCCTTTTAGTCGCCTTCTACGACATGCAGGGAATACGTGGGAAGTATTCTTTCTCCCCTATCCCCAGGGATAAATTATATACAAAGTATAAAAAAAAAAAAAAAAAAAAAAAAAAAAAAAATATATATATATATATATATATATATATATATATATATATATATATATATATATATATATATATATTTCTTTTTGCCGCTGTCTCCCGCGTTTGCGAGGTAGCGCAACGAAACAGACGAAAGAAATGGCCCAACCCACCCCCATACACATGTATATACATACGTCCACACACGCAAATATACATACCTACACAGCTTTCCATGGTTTACCCCAGACGCTTCACATGCCCTGATTCAATCCACTGACAGCACGTCAACCCCGGTATACCACATCGATCCAATTCACTCTATTTCTTGCCCTCCTTTCACCCTCCTGCATGTTCAGGCCCCGATCACACAAAATCTTTTTCACTCCATCTTTCCACCTCCAATTTGGTCTCCCACTTCTCCTCGTTCCCTCCACCTCCGACACATATATCCTCTTGGTCAATCTTTCCTCACTCATTCTCTCCATGTGCCCAAACCATTTCAAAACACCCTATTCTGCTCTCTCAACCATGCTCTTTTTATTTCCACACATCTCTCTTACCCTTACGTTACTTACTCGATCAAACCACCTCACACCACACATTGTCCTCAAACATCTCATTTCCAGCACATCCATCCTCCTGCGCACAACTCTATCCATAGCCCACGCCTCGCAACCATACAACATTGTTGGAACCACTATTCCTTCAAACATAGCCATTTTTGCTTTCCGAGATAATGTTCTCGACTTCCACACATTCTTTAAGGCTCCCAGGATTTTCGCCCCCTCCCCCACCCTATGATCCACTTCCGCTTCCATGGTTCCATCCGCTGCCAGATCCACTCCTAGATATCTAAAACAATTTACTTCCTCCAGTTTTTCTCCATTCAAACTTACCTCCCAATTGACTTGACCCTCAACCCTACTGTACCTAATAACCTTTCTCTTATTCACATTTACTCTTAACTTTCTTCTTCCACACACTTTACCAAACTCAGTCACCAGCTTCTGCAGTTTCTCACATGAATCAGCCACCAGCGCCCTATCATCAGCGAACAACAACTGACTCACTTCCCAAGCTCTCTCCCCAACAGACTTCATACTTGCCCCTCTTTCCAAAACTCTTGCATTCACCTCCCTAACAACCCCATCCATAAACAAATTAAACAACCATGGAGACATCACACACCCCTGCCGCAAACCTACATTCACTGAGAACCAATCACTTTCCTCTCTTCCTACACGTACACATGCCTTACATCCTCGATAAAAACTTTTCACTGCTTCTAACAACTTGCCTCCCACACCATATATTCTTAATACCTTCCACAGAGCATCTCTATCAACTCTATCATATGCCTTCTCCAGATCCATAAATGCTACATACAAATCCATTTGCTTTTCTAAGTATTTCTCACATACATTCTTCAAAGCATGAAGGGTACCACCTCATTGACATGATACATGAAGGGTAGCACCTCACTGACATGATACATGAGGGGTAGCACCTCACTGACATGATACATGAAGGGTAGACATGTGGGAACAAAAAGAGTGTGGCTGAGAGAGCAGAAGAGGGCGTATTGAAATAGTTTGGTCACATGGAGAGAATGAGTGAGGAAAGACTAACGAAAAGGATACATGTGTCACGGGTGGAGGGAACGACATCAACTAAATTCCTTTCCTACCTCAAGAAAATGAAACACGATAAGTTCCCAAGTGCAGTTTCGTGCAATGATCACATCATCAGGGGAGATACAAGAAATATAAGTCAGTTCATATGCAATGAAGTGAGTAGCTAGGACGCCATATTTGGTAAAAAGAAAAAAGCCACTACCTGAATGGAGGTCGGTGCGTTCAAGTCTGGCAAGTCTATACCATGTCAGTGAGGTGCTACCCTTCATGTGTCATGTCAGGGAGGTGTTACCCCTCATGTATCATGTCAGGGAGGTGTTACCCTTCACGTATCATGTCAGTGAGGTGTTACCCTTCATGTATCATATCATTGAGGTGCTACCCTTCATGTATTATGTCAGGGAGGTGTTACCCCTCATGTATCATGTCAGTGAGGTCCTACCCTTCATGTATAATGTCAGGGAGGTGCTGCCCTTCATGTATCATGTCAGTGAGGTCCTACCCTTCTTGTATCATATCAGGGAGGTCCTACCCTTCATGTATCATGTCAGTGAGGTCCTACCCTTCATGTATCATATCAGGGAGGTCCTACCCTTCATGTATCATGTCAGTGAGGTGCTGCCCTTCATGTATCATGTCAGTGAGGTCCTACCCTTCATGTATCATATCAGGGAGGTCCTACCCTTCATGTATCATGTCAGGGAGGTGCTACCCTTCATGTATCATGTCAGTGAGGTGCTACCCTTCATTTATCATGTCAGTGAGGTGCTACCCCTCATGTACCATGTCAGTGAGGTGCTACCCTTCATGTATCATGTCAATGAGGTGGTACCCTTCATGTATCATGTCAGTGAGGTGCTACCCTTCATGTATCATGTCAGTGAGGTGCTATCCTTCATGTACCATGTCAGTGAGGTGCTACCCTTCATGTATCATGTCAGGGAGGTGCTATTCATCATGTATCATGTCACTGAGGCGCTACCCTTCATGTATCATGTCAGGGAGATGTTATCCACCTTGTATCATGTCAGTGAGGTGCTACCCTTCATGTATCATGTCAGTGAGGTGCTACCCTTCATGTATCATGTCAGTGAGGTGCTATCCTTCATGTATCATGTCAGGGAGGTGTTACCCTTCTTGTATCATGTCAGTGAGGTGCTACCCTTCATGTATTACGCCAGGGAGGTGTTACCCTTCATGTATCAAGCCAGTGAAGTGCTACCCTTCATGTATCATGTCATTGAGGTGTTACCCTTCATGTATCATATCAGTGAGGTGCTACCCTTCATGTATCATGACAGTGAGGTGCTACCTTTCATGTATCATGTCATTGAGGTGTTACCCTTCATGTATCATGTCAGTGAGGTGCTACCCTTCATGTATCATGTCATTGAGGTGTTACCCATCATGTATCATGTCAGTGAGGTGCTACCCTTCATGTATCAAGTCAGTGAGGCGCTACCCTTCATGTATCATGTCATTGAGGCGCTACCCTTCATGTATCATGTCAGTGAGGCGCTACCCTTCATGTATCATGTCAGTGAGGTGCTACCCTTCATGTATCATGTCAGTGAGGCGCTACCCTTCATGTATCATGTCAGTGAGGTGCTACCCTTCATGTATCATGTCAGTGAGGTGCTACCCTTCATGTATCATGTCAGTGAGGCGCTACCCTTCATGTATCATGTCAGTGAGGTGCTACCCTTCATGTATCATGTCAGTGAGGCGCTACCCTTCATGTATCATGTCAGTGAGGTGCTACCCTTCATGTATCATGTCAGTGAGGCGCTACCCTTCATGTATCATATCAGTGAGGTGCTACCCTTCATGTATCATGACAGTGAGGTGCTACCCTTCATGTATCATGACAGTGAGGCGCTACCCTTCATATATCATGTCAGTGAGGCGCTACCCTTCATGTATCATGTCAGTGAGGCGCTACCCTTCATGTATCATGTCAGCGAGGTGCTACCCTTCATGTATCATGTCAGTGAGGTGTTACCCTTCATGTATCATGACAGTGAGGCGCTACCCTTCATGTATCATGTCAGTGAGGTGCTACCCTTCATGTATCATGTCAGTGAGGCGCTACCCTTCATGTATCATGTCAGTGAGGTGTTACCCTTCATGTATCATGACAGTGAGGCGCTACCCTTCGTGTATCATGTCAGTGAGGCGCTACCCTTCATGTATCATGTCAGTGAGGTGCTATCCTTCATGTATCATGACAGTGAGGCGCTACCCTTCATATATCATGTCAAGGAAGTGCTACCCTTCATGTGTCATGTTAATGAGGTGATGCCCTTCATGGTTCATATTAGGCAGGTATTACAACGAGAGAAGGCCAGGTACTTATTTTGATAGTTGACTTGAAGATATGAAAATCAAACAATGTACTAACACATTTCTCCAAGTATTTAAGTTAACGTCTAACCACATTTAACGCATATATAGAAATAGTCTAACATGATAATGAAAGCTGAGCTTCATATCTTGGTTAAGATCAAGGGAACATGACCTTATCGTTTCATAACAAGTGATAACCATTGTCCATTTCACAAGGGAAATATTTTTGATTAGATAAGTAAATAGATGGATGACTTCTCCCAAGCAGTTCAGTTGACTAGTGTGATGGATGGCTTTTCCCAGACAGTTCAGGTGACTGCTGTGATGGATGGTTTCTCCCCAGTAGTTCAGGTGACCAGTGTGATAGAAGATTTCTCCCCAGCAGTTCAGGTGACTAGTGTGATAGAAGGTTTCTCCCCAGCAGTTCAGGTGACCAGTGTGATGGATGGTTTCTCCCCAGCAGGTCAGGTGACTAGTGTGATGGATGGTTTCTCCCCAGCAGGTCAGGTGACTAGTGTGGTGGATGGTTTCTCCCCAGCAGTTCAGGTGACTAGTGTGGTGCATGGTTTCTCCCTAGCAGTTCAGGTGACTAGTGTGGTGGATGGTTTCTCCCCAGCAGGTCAGGTGACTAGTGTGGTGGATGGTTTCTCCCCAGCAGTTCAGGTGACTAGTGTGGTGGATGGTTTCTCCCCAGCAGGTCAGGTGACTAGTGTGGTGGATGGTTTCTCCCCAGCAGTTCAGGTGACTAGTGTGATGGATGGTTTCTCCCCAGCAGTTCAGGTGACCAGTGTGATGGATGGTTTCTCCCCAGCAGTTCAGGTGACTAGTGTGATGGATGGTTTCTCCCCAGCAGGTCAGGTGACTAGTGTGGTGGATGGTTTCTCCCCAGCAGTTCAGGTGACTAGTGTGGTGGATGGTTTCTCCCTAGCAGTTCAGGTGACTAGTGTGGTGGATGGTTTCTCCCAAGTAGTTCAGGTGACTAGTGTGGTGGATGGTTTCTCCCCAGCAGTTCAGGTGACTAGTGTGATGGATGGTTTCTCCCTAGCAGTTCAGGTGACTAGTGTGGTTGATGGTTTCTCCCCAGCAGTTCAGGTGACTAGTGTGATAGATGGCTTCTCCCAAGCAGTTCAGGTGACTAGTGTGATGGATGGTTTCTCCCCAGCAGTTCAGGTGACTAGTGTGATGGATGGTTTCTCCCCAGCAGTTCAGGTGACTAGTGTGATGGATGGTTTCTCCCCAGCAGGTCAGGTGACTAGTGTGATGGATGGCTTCTCCCCAGCAGTTCAGGTGACTAGTGTGGTGGATGGTTTCTCCCCAGCAGGTCAGGTGACTAGTGTGATGGATGGTTTCTCCCTAGCAGTTCAGGTGACTAGTGTGATGGATGGCTTCTCCCCAGCAGTTCAGGTGACTAGTGTGATGGATGGTTTCTCCCCAGCAGTTCAGGTGACTAGTGTGATGGATGGTTTCTCCCCAGCAGTTCAGGTGACTAGTGTGGTGGATGGTTTCTCCCCAGCAGTTCAGGTGACTAGTGTGGTGGATGGTTTCTCCCCAGCAGTTCAGGTGACTAGTGTGGTGGATGGTTTCTCCCAAGTAGTTCAGGTGACTAGTGTGATGGATGGTTTCTCCCCAGCAGTTCAGGTGACTAGTGTGGTGGATGGTTTCTCCCCAGCAGTTCAGGTGACTAGTGTGGTGGATGGCTTCTCCCCAGCAGTTCAGGTGACTAGTGTGGTGGATGGTTTCTCCCAAGTAGTTCAGGTGACTAGTGTGATGGATGGTTTCTCCCCAGCAGTTCAGGTGACTAGTGTGATGGATGGTTTCTCCCCAGCAGGTCAGGTGACTAGTGTGGTGGATGGTTTCTCCCTAGCAGTTCAGGTGACTAGTGTGGTGGATGGTTTCTCCCCAGCAGTTCAGGTGACTAGTGTGATGGATGGCTTCTCCCCAGCAGTTCAGGTGACTAGTGTGATAGATGGTTTCTCCCCAGCAGTTCAGGTGACTAGTGTGGTGGATGGTTTCTCCCCAGCAGTTCAGGTGACTAGTGTGGTGGATGGTTTCTCCCCAGCAGTTCAGGTGACTAGTGTGGTGGATGGTTTCTCCCCAGCAGTTCAGGTGACTAGTGTGGTGGATGGTTTCTCCCCAGCAGTTCAGGTGACTAGTGTGATGGATGGTTTCTCCCCAGCAGTTCAGGTGACTAGTGTGATGGATGGTTTCTCCCCAGCAGTTCAGGTGACTAGTGTGATGGATGGTTTCTCCCCAGCAGTTCAGGTGACTAGTGTGGTGGATGGTTTCTCCCCAGCAGTTCAGGTGACTAGTGTGGTGGATGGTTTCTCCCCAGCAGTTCAGGTGACCAGTGTGATGGATGGTTTCTCCCCAGCAGTTCAGGTGACTAGTGTGATGGATGGTTTCTCCCCAGCAGTTCAGGTGACTAGTGTGATGGATGGTTTCTCCCCAGCAGTTCAGGTGACTAGTGTGATGGATGGTTTCTCCCCAGCAGTTCAGGTGACTAGTGTGGTGGATGGTTTCTCCCCAGCAGTTCAGGTGACTAGTGTGATGGATGGTTTCTCCCCAGCAGTTCAGGTGACTAGTGTGATGGATGGTTTCTCCCCAGCAGTTCAGGTGACTAGTGTGATGGATGGTTTCTCCCCAGCAGTTCAGGTGACTAGTGTGGTGGATGGTTTCTCCCCAGCAGTTCAGGTGACTAGTGTGATGGATGGTTTCTCCCCAGCAGTTCAGGTGACTAGTGTGATGGATGGTTTCTCCCCAGCAGTTCAGGTGACTAGTGTGATGGATGGTTTCTCCCCAGCAGTTCAGGTGACTAGTGTGATGGATGGTTTCTCCCCAGCAGTTCAGGTGACTAGTGTGGTGGATGGTTTCTCCCCAGCAGTTCAGGTGACTAGTGTGGTGGATGGTTTCTCCCCAGCAGTTCAGGTGACTAGTGTGGTGGATGGTTTCTCCCCAGCAGTTCAGGTGACTAGTGTGATGGATGGTTTCTCCCCAGTAGTTCAGGTGACTAGTGTGGTGGATGGTTTCTCCCCAGCAGTTCAGGTGACTAGTGTGGATGGATGGTTTCTCCCCAGCAGTTCAGGTGACTAGTGTGGTGGATGGTTTCTCCCCAGCAGTTCAGGTGACTAGTGTGGTGGATGGTTTCTCCCCAGCAGTTCAGGTGACTAGTGTGATGGATGGTTTCTCCCCAGCAGTTCAGGTGACTAGTGTGGTGGATGGTTTCTCCCCAGCAGTTCAGGTGACTAGTGTGGTGGATGGCTACACTAAGATTGATAATGCACAGTTAATGCTGAGCAGCATAGTAATGTGGCCACGTATGTTGTTTTTTAGTTTTCTTTTAAGAAATGTTTATAGTTTGTATATCATTTAGATGGAAGTAGGTTGACTAGTCATTAATTATGATTTGACATATTAGCTGGCTATATGGTATGCTTGACATATTAGCTGGCTATATGGTATGCTTGACATATTAGCTGGCTATATGGTATGCTTGACATATTAGCTGGCTATATGGTATGCTTGACATATTAGCTGGCTATATGGTATGCTTGACATATTAGCTGGCTATATGGTATGCTTGACATATTAGCTGGCTATATGGTATGCTTGACATATTAGCTGGCTATATGGTATGCTTGACATATTAGCTGGCTATATGGTATGCTTGACAGTTTTCAACTTGATGAAGTGGTAAGTGAATGCTGGAGACAGTTCAATATTATGTGTTATTACCATTTTGTAACAGCTATGCCAATCTTTACGTGGGGTTGACCACTAAGATTGGATGTGGCACAGCCCGTATTATAAGCACAGAAAACTGAGTAACTGTGTTACACATGTCTTAATATGCTGCCCCAGGTTGTCCTGGCTGTAGCAAGTAACGATTTCTCTACTTCTGTCCAGACATGCTATATTCTAAGGTATTTATATATCAAAACTCCTGCAATAATATTTGACGATTTCAAGTAAGGTTTTGTTCATCATGTTTTGTTGCTGTTTTTCTTGTCGTGTCCTATAGTTATTGCTGTATGTGACCCTAATATTAATGTGTGCATCTCATCCTGCTGGTAGCTTTATCTGTATTGCACAGCCAGCTTTTCGTCTTGCATCTTATTAGAGAGGTGGTTCTAACTCTACTTATTAATATGCAGACTCTGATGGCTGGATTTTCTTCCATGTCTATCGTCCTATCAATTTGACATCTATTGTTGAGAAATTTCTCGAAACAATTGTAGCGGAGAAAATACGGGAACATGGAGAAACATGATCTCATCAGGAATTCTCAACATGGATTTACAAAAGGGAAGTCATGTCTCAGCAACCTTCTCTCCTTCTTTAATAAAGTTGATCAGGGTAAGAGTTATGATATTATATACGTGGACTTAAGTAGGGCTTTTGATAGAGTACCTCATGAGCGTCTGCTTAATCAAATCGCGATACACGGCATCATCCAGGGTTGTGTACTGAATTGGATTAGGGCCTGACTCTCTGACACAAAGCAGAGGGTATGTATCAATATCAGACTGGGGCAATGTAGTCTTCCTCAGAGGTCATGCCTAATTCAACTTTTGCTCGTTATATATATATATATATATATATATATATATATATATATATATATATATATATATATATATATATATATATATATATATATATATATCTATATATTTTTTATACTAATCGCCATTTCCCGCATTAGCGAGGTAGCGTTACGAACAGAGGATGAGGACTGGGCCTTTGAGGGAATATCCTCACCTGGCCCCTTTCTCTGTTTCTTCTTTTGGAAAAAAAAAAAAAAAAAATGAGGGGAGGATTTCCAGCCTCCCGCTCCCTTCCCTTTTACTCGCCTTCTACGACACGCAGGGAATACGTGGGAAGTATTCTTTCTCCCCTATCCCCAGGGATAATATATATATATATATATATATATATATATATATATATATATATATATATATATATATATATATATAAAAGTTAAAAAATGAGGGGAGGATTTCTGGCCCCCCGCTCCCGTCCCCTCTAGTCGCTTTCTACGACACGCGAGGAATGCGTGGGAAGTATTCTTTCACCCCTATCCCCAGGGATAATATACATATATATATACACATACACACACATACACACACACACGCACATATACACACACACACACACACATACATATATATACATGCGAAAAATGTAAGAAACAATTTAGAAAACTGAAACTTCTAGCTTGAAATGAAATGAAAAAATGAATATCACATAATGGTTCAACCTCTGGCTATGGAAAGGAAATGTTTAATTTATTTACACAAACGTCAATAGTAGTTCTCATCAATTTAACCACTGTACCAATAAGCTTCAATGTCTAAGCTACATTTTTTCCAATTTCTAAAATGGGAAACAGAAGAAGGAGTCACGCGGGGAGTGCTCATCCTCCTCGAAGGCTCAGATTGGGGTGCCTAAATGTGTGTGGATGTAACCAAGATGTGAAAAAAGGAGAGATAGGTAGTATGTTTGAGGAAAGGAACCTGGATGTTTTGGCTCTGAGTGAAACGAAGCTCAAGGGTAAAGGGGAAGAATGGTTTGGGAATGTCTTGGGAGTAAAGTCAGGGGTTAGTGAGAGGACAAGAGCAAGGGAAGGAGTAGCAGTACTCCTGAAACAGGAGTTGTGGAAGTATGTGATAGAATGTAAGAAAGTAAATTCTCGATTAATATGGGTAAAACTGAAAGTTGATGGAGAGAGATGGGTGATTCTTGGTGCATATGCACCTGGGCATGAGAAGAAAGATCATGAGAGGCAAGTGTTTTGGGAGCAGCTGAATGAGTGTGTTAGTGGTTTTGATGCACGAGACCGGGTTATAGTGTTGGGTGATTTGAATGCAAAGGTGAGTAATGTGGCAGTTGAGGGAATAATTGGTATACATGGGGTGTTCAATGTTGTAAATGGAAATGGTGAAGAGCTTGTATATTTATGTGCTGAAAAAGGACTGATGATTGGGAATACCTGGTTTAAAAAGCGAGATATACATAAGTATACTTATGTAAGTAGGAGAGATGGCCAGAGAGCGTTATTGGATTACGTGTTAATTGACAGGCGCGCGAAAGAGAGACTTTTGGATGTTAATGTGCTGAGAGGTGCAACTGGAGGGATGTCTGATCATTATCTTGTGGAGGCTAAGGTGAAGATTTGTATGGGTTTTCAGAAAAGAAGAGTGAATGTTGGGGTGAAGAGGGTGGTGAGAGTAAGTGAGCTTGGGAAGGAGACTTGTGTGAGGAAGTACCAGGAGAGACTGAGTACAGAATGGAAAAAGGTGAGAACAATGGAAGTAAGGGGAGTGGGGGAGGAATGGGATGTATTTAGGGAATCAGTGATGGATTGCGCAAAAGATGCTTGTGGCATGAGAAGAGTGGGAGGTGGGTTGATTAGAAAGGGTAGTGAGTGGTGGGATGAAGAAGTAAGAGTATTAGTGAAAGAGAAGAGACAGGCATTTGGACGATTTTTGCAGGGAAAAAATGAAATTGAGTGGGAGACGTATAAAAGAAAGAGACAGGAGGTCAAGAGAAAGGTGCAAGAGGTGAAAAAAAAGGGCAAATAAGAGTTGGGGTGAGAGAGTATCATTAAATTTTAGGGAGAATAAAAAGATGTTCTGGAAGGAGGTAAATAAAGTGCGTAAGACAAGGGAGCAAATGGGAACTTCAGTGAAGGGCGCAAATGGGGAGGTGATAACAAGTAGTGGTGATGTGAGAAGGAGATGGAGTGAGTATTTTGAAGGTTTGTTGAATGTGTTTGATGATAGAGTGGCAGATATAGGGTGTTTTGGTCGAGGTGGTGTGCAAAGTGCGAGGGTTAGGGAAAATGAGTTGGTAAACAGAGAAGAGGTAGTAAAAGCTTTGCGGAAGATGAAAGCCGGCAAGGCAGCAGGTTTGGATGGTATTGCAGTGGAATTTATTAAAAAAGGGGGTGACTGTATTGTTGACTGATTGGTAAGGTTATTTAATGTATGTATGACTCATGGTGAGGTGCCTGAGGATTGGCGGAATGCGTGCATAGTGCCATTGTACAAAGGCAAAGGGGATAAGAGTGAGTGCTCAAATTACAGAGGTATAAGTTTGTTGAGTATTCCTGGCAAATTATATGGGAGGGTATTGATTGAGAGGGTGAAGGCATGTACAGAGCATCAGATTGGGGAAGAGCAGTGTGGTTTCAGAAGTGGTAGAGGATGTGTGGATCAGGTGTTTGCTTTGAAGAATGTATGTGAGAAATACTTAGAAAAGCAAATGGATTTGTATGTAGCATTTATGGATCTGGAGAAGGCATATGATAGAGTTGATAGAGATGCTCTGTGGAAGGTATTAAGAATATATGGTGTGGGAGGCAAGTTGTTAGAAGCAGTGAAAAGTTTTTATCGAGGATGTAAGGCATGTGTACGTGTAGGAAGAGAGGAAAGTGATTGGTTCTCAGTAAATGTAGGTTTGCGGCAGGGGTGTGTGATGTCTCCATGGTTGTTTAATTTGTTTATGGATGGGGTTGTTAGGGAGGTGAATGCAAGAGTTTTGGAAAGAGGGGCAAGTATGAAGTCTGTTGGGGATGAGAGAGCTTGGGAAGTGAGTCAGTTGTTGTTCGCTGATGATACAGCGCTGGTGGCTGATTCATGTGAGAAACTGCAGAAGCTGGTGACTGAGTTTGGTAAAGTGTGTGAAAGAAGAAATTTAAGAGTAAATGTGAATAAGAGCAAGGTTATTAGGTATAGTAGGGTTGAGGGTCAATTCAATTGGGAGGTGAGTTTGAATGGAGAAAAACTGGAGGAAGTGAAGTGTTTTAGATATCTGGGAGTGGATCTGGCAGCGGATGGAACCATGGAAGCGGAAGTGGATCATAGGGTGGGGGAGGGGGCGAAAATTCTGGGAGCCTTGAAGAATGTGTGGAAGTCGAGAACATTATCTCGGAAAGCAAAAATGGCTATGTTTGAAGGAATAGTGGTTCCAACAATGTTGTATGGTTGCGAGGCGTGGACTATGGATAGAGTTGTGCGCAGGAGGATGGATGTGCTGGAAATGAGATGTTTGAGGACAATGTGTGGTGTGAGGTGGTTTGATCGAGTAAGTAACGTAAGGGTAAGAGAGATGTGTGGAAATAAAAAGAGCGTGGTTGAGAGAGCAGAAGAGGGTGTTTTGAAATGGTTTGGTCACATGGAGAGAATGAGTGAGGAAAGATTGACCAAGAGGATATATGTGTCGGAGGTGGAGGGAACGAGGAGAAGAGGGAGACCAAATTGGAGGTGGAAAGATGGAGTGAAAAAGATTTTGTGTGATCGGGGCCTGAACATGCAGGAGGGTGAAAGGAGGGCAAAGAATAGAGTGAATTGGAGCGATGTGGTATACCGGGGTTGACGTGCTGTCAGTGGATTGAATCAAGGCATGTGTATGGGGGTGGGTTGGGCCATTTCTTTCGTCTGTTTCCTTGCGCTACCTCGCAAACGCGGGAGACAGCGGCAAAAAAAAAAAAAAAAAAAAAAAATATATATATATATATATATATATATATATATATATATATATATATATATATATATATATATATATATATATATATATATATATTAACGATTTGGATATGAGAATAACCAGCGACTTAAGTCAATTCGCCGATGATACAAGAATAAAGGCTGTAATTGACTCAGGTAAAAATTCAGTGAATTTGCAGAGGGACTTGAATATATTATCAGATGGACGGGTACATGGAGAATGGGATTCAATGTAGATAAATGCATAACACTTAGTGTGGATAAAGACTGATTATAAAGTGGACATTATTACTATTGGTGAAACACAATGTGAGAGATCTAGAAGTACTGTTGAACAAGGATCTTCAGCCGCGGTGACAATGTATTAAAGTGTGTAATAAGGCTACGAGAATGTTAGGGTTCATTAATAGTGCTATTAGCTATAAAACTGCTAGAGTATTGTTGCAACTTTATCATCAAAATGACACCACCGGAGGATAGAACAAGAAATAATGGATCTAGATTAGAAAAAAAATAGATTTAGGTTGTATGTGGGTATTAAAGTGTGTAATAAGGCTGCGAGAATATTGGTTGGGGAATAATAGTAGGGTAGTAGATTTATGGAAGCAGCAGCAGCTGCCAAGTACAGTAGTGGAAGCTACGTGGCTCTTTACTAAGTAGGTAGCCTTAAACGACGAAGGTTGGATGTATATAATTCAGGCGGTTGGTGGACCTGCCTAGCACGGGCCAATACGCCTCTTGTTGTGTAGGCAGCCTTAAACGTTGGATATGTATAACTATGGCGGTGTTGGTGGTACAATGGACAGAGTCGTGCTTAAGCCTTTTGTACTGTTCTCACCTCTTATGTTCTTGTTTCTACTTAGTCAAAATGGATTTTATATTTTTTTTGATCTTGGAAATCTGAACATTTCTGTAATGCTGGGCCAGGGTTGAACTTATGTTTGACCATACCTTACGTAGTTCTAATGTTATTGATGGATCAGTAACATTATAAATGTGGCACATATTACTAAGGTTGCTTTTACAACACTGAACATGATAGGTTATTAATCATGTTCAAACTTTCAGAGGTGTTCAGGACAATGATATTTCAGTTACTTTTACTGTCACTATTATTGTAGTTTTTTGGTCCGAAAGTTGTGTCTGATGTTATGTTCAGATTTCCATGACTGGTCAAGTGTTGATCCGGGAACCACGGCTCATCACGGTGGGAAAATAGCCAGAACCATTGTGTTCCTCCATCCTGTATACCACAGACCATATGGCCAGAACCATTGTGTTCCTATGTCTTGTGTACCACAGACCATATGGTCAGAACCATTGTGTTCCTCCATCCTGTATACCACAGACCATATGGCCAGAACCATTGTGTTTCTCTGTCTTGTGTACCACAGACCATATGGCCAGAACCATTGTGTTCCTCCATCCTGTATACCACAGACCATATGGCCAGAACCATTGTGTTCCTCCATCCTGTATACCACAGACCATATGGCCAGAACCATTGTGTTCCTCCATCCTGTATACCACAGACCATATGATCAGAACCATTGTGTTCCTCCATCCTGTATACCACAGACCATATGGCCAGAACCATTGTGTTCCTCCATCCTGTATACCACAGACCATATGGCCAGAACCATTGTGTTTCTCTGTCTTGTGTACCACAGACCATATGGTCAGAACCATTGTGTTCCTCCATCCTGTATACCACAGACCATATGGCCAGAACCATTGTGTTTCTCTGTCTTGTGTACCACAGACCATATGGCCAGAACCATTGTGTTCCTCCATCCTGTATACCACATACCATATGGCCAGAACCATTGTGTTCCTCCATCCTGTATACCACAGACCATATGGCCAGAACCATTGTGTTCCTCTGTCTTGTGTAGCACAGACCATATGGCCAGAACCATTATGTCCCTCTGTCTTGTGTATCACAGACCATATGGCCAGAACCATTGTGTTCCTCTGTCTTGTGTACCACAGACCATATGGCCAGAACCATTGTGTTCCTCCATCCTGTATACTACAGACCATATGGCCAGAACCATTGTGTTCCTCTGTCTTGTGTACCACAGACCATATGGCCAGAACCATTGTGTTCCTCTGTCTTGTGTACCACAGACCATATGGTCAGAACCATTGTGTTCCTCCATCCTGTATACTACAGACCATATGGCCAGAACCATTGTGTTCCTCTGTCTTGTGTACCACAGACCATATGGCCAGAACCAATGTGTTCCTCTGTCTCGTGTATCACAGACCATATGGCCAGAACCATTGTGTTCCTCCGTCTTGTGTACCACAGACCATATGGCCAGAACCATTGTGTTCCTCTGTCTTGTGTACCACAGACCATATGGCCAGAACCATTGTGTCCCTCTGTCTTGTGTACCACAGACCATATGATCAGAACCATTGTGTTCCTCCATCCTGTATA
Organism: Panulirus ornatus; assembly: GCF_036320965.1. Taxonomy (NCBI): domain Eukaryota; kingdom Metazoa; phylum Arthropoda; class Malacostraca; order Decapoda; family Palinuridae; genus Panulirus; species Panulirus ornatus. Next base: position 21,963,924 of record NC_092238.1, read on the forward strand.
CCACAGACCATATGGCCAGAACCATTGTGTTCCTCCATCCTGTATACCACAGACCATATGGCCTGAACCAGTGTTCCTGTCTTGTGTACCACAGACCATATGGCCAGAACCAGTGTTCCTGTCTTGTGTACCACAGACCATATGGCCAGAACCATTGTGTTCCTCCATCCTGTATACCACAGACCATATAGCCAGAACTAGTGTTCCTGTCTTGTGTACCACAGACCATATGGCCAGAACCATTGTGTTCCTCTGTCTTGTGTACCACAAACCATATGGCCAGAACCATTGTGTTCCTCTGTCTTGTGTACTACAGACCATATGGCCAGAACCATTGTGTTCCTCTGTCTTGTGTACCACAGACCATATGGCCAGAACCATTGTGTTCCTCTGTCTTGTGTACCACAGACCATATGGCCAGAAGCATTGTGTTCCTCTGTCTTGTGTACCACAGACCATATGGCCAGAAGCATTGTGTTCCTCTGTCTTGTGTACCACAGACCATATGGCCAGAACCAGTGTTCCTGTCTTGTGTACCACAGACCATATGGCCAGAACCATTGTGTTCCTCTGTCTTGTGTACCACAGACCATATGGCCAGAACCATTGTGTTCCTCTGTCTTGTGTACCACAGACCATATGGCCAGAACAATTGTGTCCCTCCATCCTGTATACCACAGACCATATGGCCAGAACCATTGTGTTCCTCCATCCTGTATACCACAGACCATATGGCCTGAACCATTGTGTTCCTCTGTCTTGTGTACCACAGACCATATGGCCAGAACAATTGTGTCCCTCCATCCTGTATACCACAGACCATATGGTCAGAACCATTGTGTTCCTCCATCCTGTATACCACAGACCATATGGCCAGAACCATTGTGTTCCTCTGTCTTGTGTACCACAGACCATATGGCCAGAACCATTGTGTTCCTCCATCCTGTATACCACAGACCATATGGCCAGAACCATTGTGTTCCTCTGTCTTGTGTACCACAGACCATATGGCCAGAACCATTGTGTTCCTCTGTCTTGTGTCCCACAGACCATATGGCCAGAACCATTGTGTTCCTCTGTCTTGTGTACCACAGACCATATGGCCAGAACCAGTCTTCCTGTCTTGTGTACCACAGACCATATGGCCAGAACCAGTCTTCCTGTCTTGTGTACCACAAACCATATGGCCAGAACCATTGTGTCCCTCTGTGTTGTGTACCACAGACCATATGGCCAGAACTATTGTGTTCCTCTATCCTCTATACCACAGACCATGTGATCAGAACCATTGTGTCCCTCCATCCTGTATACCACAGACCATATGGCCAGAGCCATTGTGTCCCTCCATCCTGTATACCACAGACCATATGGCCAGAGCCATTGTGTTCCTCCATCCTGTATACCACAGACCATATGGCCAGAACCATTGTGTTCCTCCATCCTGTATACCACAGACCATATGGCCAGAACCATTGTGTTCCTCCATCCTGTATACCACAGACCATATGGCCTGAACCATTGTGTCCCTCTGTCTTGTGTACCACAGACCATATGGCCAGAACCATTGTGTTCCTCTGTCTTGTGTACCACAGACCATATAGCCAGAACCATTGTGTTCCTCCATCCTGTATACCACAGACCATATGGCCAGAACCATTGTGTTCCTCCATCCTGTATACCACAGACCATATGGCCAGAGCCATTGTGTCCTCCATCCTGTATACCACAGACCATATGGCCAGAGCCATTGTGTCCCTCCATCCTGTATACCACAGACCATATGGCCTGAACCATTGTGCTCCTCCATCCTGTATACAGCAGACCATATGGCCACAACCATTGTGTCCCTCCATCCTATATATCACAGACCATATTTTCAGAACCATTGTGTCTCTCTGTCTTGTGTACCACAGACCATATGGCCAGAACCATTGTGTTCCTCTATAATTGACTGGTTACCACAGTGGGATGGTCAGTACAATGTACTGGTTACCACAGTGGGATGGTCAGTACAATGGACTGGTTACCACAGTGGGATGGTCAGTACAATGGACTGGTTACCACTGTGGGATGGTCAGTACATTGGACTGGTTACCACAGTGGGATGGTCAATACAATGGATTGGTAATATTGTACTGCAAGTGTTGGGTCGTGTTCTTCATGCAACCACTGGTGTTGTTGAACCAAGGCGTCAGGTCTTGTGTTCTTCATGCAACCACTGGTGTTGTTGAACCAAGACGTCAGGTCTTGTGTTCTTCATGCAACCACTGGTGTTGTTGAACCAAGACGTCAGGTCTTGTGTTCTTCATGCAACCACTGGTGTTGTTGAACCAAGGCGTCAGGTCTTGTGTTCTTCATGCAACCACTGGTGTTGTTGAACCAAGACGTCAGGTCTTGTGTTCTTCATGCAACCACTGGTGTTGTTGAACCAAGGCGTCAGGTCTTGTGTTCTTCATGCAACCACTGGTGTTGTTGAACCAAGACGTCAGGTCTTGTGTTCTTCATGCAACCACTGGTGTTGTTGAACCAAGACGTCAGGTGTTGTGTTCTTCATGCAACCACTGGTGTTGTTGAACCAAGGCGTCAGGTCTTGTGTTCTTCATGCAACCACTGGTGTTGTTGAACCAAGACGTCAGGTCTTGTGTTCTTCATGCAACCACTGGTGTTGTTGAAGCAAGACGTCAGGTCTTGTGTTCTTCATGCAACCACTGGTGTTGTTGAACCAAAACGTCAGGTCTTGTGTTCTTCATGCAACCACTGGTGTGTTTGTATGAAGAACATTAAGGCAAGAGCATGTAATTGATAGTACTATCATAGCAGCTACTAAAGAAAATGTACAGAATCTTCTATATATTATCTGATAGTGAGTGATAATGCCAGAGTTGATCTAGAGACCACATTTATTTATGGACAAAGACAAATTGGGTGTTTCTTTTATAAACGACTTGAAAAAAAAAAAGGGGCATCATTAAAGCCTTTGTCGTTAACACATGAAACAAGCACAAAAAAGAAAGGTCGTCTGGACTTTACTGATCTTAAGACATTAGATAACGTTATAGTAGTGTGGAGTGTATACTTATAGTAGTGTGGAGTGTATACTTATAGTAGTGTGGAGTGTATACTTATAGTAGTGTGGAGTGTATACTTATAGTAGTGTGGAGTGTATACTTATAGTAGTGTGGAGTGTATACTTATAGTAGTGTGGAGTGTATACTTATAGTAGTGTGGAGTGTATACTTATAGTAGTGTGGAGTGTATACTTATAGTAGTGTGGAGTGTATACTTATAGTAGTGTGGAGTGTATACTTATAGTAGTGTGGAGTGTATACTTATAGTAGTGTGGAGTGTATACTTATAGTAGTGTGGAGTGTATACTTATAGTAGTGTGGAGTGTATACTTATAGTAGTGTGGAGTGTATACTTATAGTAGTGTGGAGTGTATACTTATAGTAGTGTGGAGTGTATACTTATAGTAGTGTGGAGTGTATACTTATAGTAGTGTGGAGTGTATACTTATAGTAGTGTGGAGTGTATACTTATAGTAGTGTGGAGTGTATACTTATAGTAGTGTGGAGTGTATACTTATAGTAGTGTGGAGTGTATACTTATAGTAGTGTGGAGTGCATACTTATAGTAGTGTGGAGTGTATACTTATAGTAGTGTGGAGTGTATACTTATAGTAGTGTGGAGTGTATACTTATAGTAGTGTGGAGTGTATACTTATAGTAGTGTGGAGTGTATACTTATAGTAGTGTGGAGTGTATACTTATAGTAGTGTGGAGTGTATACTTATAGTAGTGTGGAGTGTATACTTATAGTAGTGTGGAGTGTATACTTATAGTAGTGTGGAGTGTATACTTATAGTAGTGTGGAGTGTATACTTATAGTAGTGTGGAGTGTATACTTATAGTAGTGTGGAGTGTATACTTATAGTAGTGTGGAGTGTATACTTATAGTAGTGTGGAGTGTATACTTATAGTAGTGTGGAGTGTATACTTATAGTAGTGTGGAGTGTATACTTATAGTAGTGTGGAGTGTATACTTATAGTAGTGTGGAGTGTATACTTATAGTAGTGTGGAGTGTATACTTATAGTAGTGTGGAGTGTATACTTATAGTAGTGTGGAGTGTATACTTATAGTAGTGTGGAGTGTATACTTATAGTAGTGTGGAGTGCATACTTATAGTAGTGTGTAGTGTATACTTATAGTAGTGTGGAGTGTATACTTATAGTAGTGTGGAGTGTATACTTATAGTAGTGTGGAGTGTATGCTTATAGTAGTGTGGAGTGTATACTTATAGTAGTGTGGAGTGTATACTTATAGTAGTGTGGAGTGTATACTTATAGTAGTGTGGAGTGTATACTTATAGTAGTGTGGAGTGTATACTTATAGTGGTGTGGAGTGTATACTTATAGTAGTGTGGAGTGCATACTTATAGTAGTGTGGAGTGTATACTTATAGTAGTGTGGAGTGTATGCTTATAGTAGTGTGGAGTGTATACTTATAGTAGTGTGGAGTGTATCTGTATTCAGGATGTGAGGGTTGGCTGGTGGCGGCTTCTGCTCGAGGTCCCACGGTGTTGGCACACTATGGTCTACGTGCTGGTCCCACGGTGTTGACACACTATGGTCTACGTGCTGGTCCCACGGTGTTGGCACACTGTGGTCTACGTGCTGGTCCCACGGTGTTGGCACACTATGGTCTACGTGCTGGTCCCACGGTGTTGGCACACTGTGGTCTACGTGCTGGTCCCACGGTGTTGGCACACTATGGTCTACGTGCTGGTCCCACGGTGTTGGCACACTATGGTCAAGGTGCTGGTCACACGGTGTTGGCACACTATGGTCTACGTGCTGGTCACACGGTGTTGGCACACTATGGTCTACGTGCTGGTCCCACGGTGTTGGCACACTATGGTCTACGTGCTGGTCCCACGGTGTTGGCACACTATGGTCTACGTGCTGGTCCCACGGTGTTGGCACACTATGGTCTACGTGCTGGTCCCACGGTGTTGGCACACTATGGTCTACGTGCTGGTCACACGGTGTTGGCACACTATGGTCTACGTGCTGGTCAAACGGTGTTGGCACACTATGGTCTACGTGCTGGTCCCACGGTGTTGGCACACTATGGTCTACGTGCTGGTCACACGGTGTTGGCACACTATGGTCTACGTGCTGGTCCCACGGTGTTGGCACACTATGGTCTACGTGCTGGTCACACGGTGTTGGCACACTATGGTCTACGTGCTGGTCACACGGTGTTGTCACAGTATGGTCTACGTGCCGGTCACACGGTGTTGGCACACTATGGTCTACGTGCTGGTCACACGGTGTTGGCACACTATGGTCTACGTGCTGGTCACACGGCGTTGGCACACTATGGTCTACGTGCTGGTCACACGGTGTTGGCACACTATGGTCTACGTGCTGGTCACACGGTGTTGGCACACTATGGTCTACGTGCTGGTCACACGGTGTTGGCACACTATGGTCTACGTGCTGGTCACACGGTGTTGGCACACTATGGTCTACGTGCTGGCCACACGGTGTTGGCACACTATGGTCTACGTGCTGGTCACACGGTGTTGGCACACTATGGTCTACGTGCTGGTCACACGGTGTTGGCACACTATGGTCTACGTGCTGGTCACACGGTGTTGGCACACTATGGTCTACGTGCTGGCCACACGGTGTTGGCACACTATGGTCTACGTGCTGGTCACACGGTGTTGGCACACTATGGTCTACGTGCTGGCCACACGGTGTTGGCACACTATGGTCTACGTGCTGGTCACACGGCGTTGGCACACTATGGTCTACGTGCTGGTCCCACGGTGTTGGCACACTATGGTCTACGTGCTGGTAGGATGATGGCGCCAGTGTGAGTGTTGCAAGTGTGACCTTGATAGTTGCATACTTGCACTGGATGCTTGGGTACATGCATATATCACACACAAGAGCAACCACCATCTACTGTTACGAGTGTGCTACATGTACTATTCTGGTGACACCAATGGTCGGTCAGTGAGAGGCACTTGCCTCATCCTTATTAAGTCTCCATATTGTATGTAACGCTTGGATTATACGACATAAAATGTAACAAGAGCGGTAGAAGGAAACACGATTACCCTTGACGAATTTGCTTAGCTACAGAGATTTTCTTAAGAGTACATGATAGGGGAACAAAGTAGATGTTGTGATCTTGCTTGGCTACAGAGATTTTCTTAAGAATACATGATAGAGGAACAAGTAGATGTTGTGATCTTGCTTAGCTACAGAGATTTTCTTAAGAGTACATGATAGAGGAACAAAGTAGGTGTGATCTTGCTTAGCTACAGAGATTTTCTTAAGGGTACATGATAGAGGAACAAAGTAGGTGTGATCTTGCTTAGCTACAGAGATTTTCTTAAGGGTACATGATAGGGGAAAAGTAGGTGTTGCGATCTTGCTTAGCTACAGAGATTTTCTTAAGAGTACATGATAGGGGAAAAGTAGGTGTTGCGATCTTTGTTAATGATCATTCAGATCCCGTAGAAAAACAACAAAACTGCTGTAGCCATTGGGAATGTCGACTCCATTTTTGTAGAAATTAGAAAGTACGTAATAAAATAATGCTATAAATAGCCTGTACACAGAGGACAACAGAGGAATGATCATTTAGCAGGAAAATTTTGTTATGAAGCAAATTGTATCATAGTAGAAGATTTTAACATACTGGTATCTTAATATTAGGGGAAAATCCCTGGCGGCCCATGTAGATGGGCTTGCTAGTTCAATTATACAATTACTCGAGAAAATTACTTAAGACGAGAATATATAAGGGTTAGTTCTCACTACAGTTGACGATCTTGTTAATAATGAAGAGAAGTCTGGTACAATTGATCAATTACTTCTGAGGTCGTACATAATGACCGTCACGTCATATTTAAACGTGTGAGTTTTGAACGTTCTATATATTGCTCATGACAGACAAACCTGGGGTTATACACTCAGTGAAAATGACCTAAACCTAGCTTGGAAAAGCTTCAGTAAAACTTTCAGAGCAGCAGAGGCAACATACATACCAAAGTGTAGTAGATGGTATTTTTCTAAAACAAAGCCTAGGTGAAGAGTGCTTATGTTGTCATAGAAAATTGCTTGGTTTAAGAAATTCAGAAAACCCAATGACCAACATGACAGAGTAATGTATGAGTTTGGAAAGAGAAAGTAAGAGAGGTATACGACAAAGTAAACCACCATTAATCCTATAATGCTGAAAATGCAAAAGAAACCCTAAGAAGTTTTAGTTATATTAGAAGTAAGAAAGTCACCACCCAGTCAATTGTTCCATTAATTACGAGAAAAATGTGACGGTTCAAGAGAACAGAGCTGTGGCAAAATTATTAGATAACTTTTTTGCATCTGTATTTATGATGGAAGACACAATCCATGTGTACCATTGATGAGAGAAGTAAGCAGAGGGCATAATAAACGTTATGATGGAAGACACAATCCATGTGTACCATTGATGCGAGAAGTAAGCAGAGAACATAATAAACGTTATGAAAATAAATAAAACAGCAAATGGTCCTGAAAAGTTTTATCCGAGAACATTGAAAAATGAGATAGTTAAGCCCGTGTCTCCCCTTTTCAATAAGATGAATGGAAGATTACAAGTGTAACTATGCTATTCAAAAAAAATAATACGTCACTGCCCAGAAATCATCGTCCTATTAGCTTAATGTCTCCAGTTGGAAAACGCATGGAAACCATCATTGTAAACCATTTACAACTAACGTAAACGATTCTCAGCATGGTTTTCCACGAAGTAGCTCATGTCTAACAAGTATGCTTAATTTCTTTTATGATAGAATCAGATGGTATGACAAAAGCAGAGCAGTTGATGATATCTGTCTAGATATTCAAAAAAAATTCCATTAGGTTCCGTATCAAAGAAAACTAGCAAAAATAAAATGACAAGACATTAATGGGGTTGTACTTCAGTGAATAGGAAATTGGATACCTGGCTGAAAATAGAGAGCAAGAGGTACAAGTGGGAATAAGGTTTGGGTGGAGTGTGAGGGGGTCCGGATCAGTATTAGGTGAAGTGTGAGGAGGCCCGGATCATTATCAGGTGGAGTGTGAGGGGGTCCGGATCATTATCAGGTGGAGTGTGAGGGGGTCCGGATCATTATCAGGTGGAGTGTGAGGAGGCCCGGATCATTATCAGGTGGAGTGTGAGGGGGTCCGGATCAGTATTAGGTGGAGTGTGAGGGGGTCCGGATCAGTATTAGGTGGAGTGTGAGGAGGCCCGGATCAGTATTAGGTGGAGTGTGAGGGGGTCCGGATCAGTATTAGGTGGAGTGTGAGGGGGTCCGGATCAGTATTAGGTGGAGTGTGAGGGGGTCCGGATCAGTATTAGGTGGAGTGTGAGGGGGTCCGGATCAGTATTAGGTGAAGTGTGAGGAGGCCCGGATCATTATCAGGTGGAGTGTGAGGGGATCCGGATCAGTATTAGGTGGAGTGTGAGGAGGCCCGGATCAGTATTGGGTGAAGTGTGAGGAGGCCCGGATCATTATCAGGTGGAGTGTGAGGGGGTCCGCATCATTATCAGGTGGAGTGTGAGGGGGTCCGGATCATTATCAGGTGGAGTGTGAGGGGATCCGGATCATTATCAGGTGGAGTGTGAGGGGGTCCGGATCAGTATTAGGTGGAGTGTGAGGGGGTCCGGATCAGTATTAGGTGGAGTGTGAGGAGGCCCGGATCAGTATTAGGTGGAGTGTGAGGAGGCCCGGATCAGTATTAGGTGGAGTGTGAGGGGGTCCGGATCATTATCAGGTGGAGTGTGAGGGGGTCCGGATCAGTATTAGGTGGAGTGTGAGGAGGCCCGGATCAGTATTAGGTGGAGTGTGAGGGGGTCCGGATCATTATCAGGTGGAGTGTGAGGGGGTCCGGATCATTATCAGGTGGAGTGTGAGGGGATCCGGATCATTATCAGGTGGAGTGTGAGGGGGTCCGGATCAGTATTAGGTGGAGTGTGAGGAGGTCCGGATCAGTATTGGGTGAAGTGTGAGGAGGCCCGGTTCATTATCAGGTGGAGTGTGAGGGGATCCGGATCAGTATTGGGTGAAGTAGAGTTCAGGGTAGGGGTAGGAGGGTGATAGGGCCAGTATTGGGCAGTTAAGGGAAAGGGGTAGAACTGGGAGTGAGACCTGGGTGGTAGGAAGGGGTTAGATGAGAAGGGAATAGGGTTGGGGTCGGTGGAGTTGATGATGGGTTTACACTGTGGGAGGAAAGTGGTTGAGGTGAATGGTGGGTAAGGTAGGAGAAAGAAGTATGGTGACTTGGAGTTAGACTGGGAGGAAAGTTGAATGAGGTAAGAAGGAAGAGATAAGAGGTAGATAGACACCATCACGGGATTATCGTGTCACTTAAATTTATACACTTAAGAACCATGACTCAGACTGGGGTTCAGGGCTACAAAGACTAGTACTGGCCAGCTAGCTAACTTGGGGGTAGGGGGACTGTGACTCAGACTGGGGTTCAGGGCTACGAAGACTAGCACGGGCTGGCTGGCTGGGGTTCATACTGTGTATTCTATGATAGGTATTATGTGCTTCCTAATGCGTATTTCATCATCGGTATTATTGGTTCCTAATGTGTATTTTATCATATGTATTATTGGTTCCTAATGTGTATTTTATCATATGTGTTATTGGTTCCTAATGTGTATTTTATCATAGGTATTATTGGTTCCTAATGTGTATTTTATCATATGTATTATTGGTTCCTAATGTGTATTTTATCATATGTATTATTGGTTCCTAATGTGTATTTTATCATAGGTATTATTGGTTCCTAATGTGTATTTTATCATATGTATTATTGGTTCCTAATGTGTATTTTATCATAGGTATTATTGGTTCCTAATGTGTATTTTATCATAGTGACTATGTGGTTCCTAATGTATATTTTATCATAGGTATTATTGGTTCCTAATGTGTGTTTTGTCATAGGTAATATTGGTTCCTAATGTGTATTTTATCATAGGTATTATTGGTTCCTAATGTGTATTTCATCATAGGTATTATTGGTTCCTAATGTGTATTTTATCATAGGTATTATTGGTTCCTAATGTGTATTTCATCATAGGTATTATTGGTTCCTAATGTGTATTTCATCATAGGTATTATTGGTTCCTAATGTGTATTTTATCATAGGTATTATTGGTTCCTAATGTGTATTTTATCATAGGTATTATTGGTTCCTAATGTGTATTTTATCATAGGTATTATTGGTTCCTAATGTGTATTTTATCATAGGTATTATTGATTCCTAATGTGTATTTTATCATAGGTATTATTGGTTCATAATGTGTATTTTATCATAGTGACTATGTGGTTAATAATGTGTATTTTATCATAGGTATTATTGGTTCCTAATGTGTATTTTATCATACGTGTTATTGGTTCCTAATGTGTATTTTATCATAGTGACTATGTGGTTCCTAATGTGTATTTTATCATAGGTATTATTGGTTCCTAATGTGTATTTTATCATAGGTATTATTGGTTCCTAATGTGTATTTTATCATACGTGTTATTGGTTACTAATGTGTATTTTATTATAGGTATTATTGGTTCCTAATGTGTATTTTATCATAGGTATTATTGGTTCCTAATGTGTATTTTATCATTGGTATTATTGGTTCCTAATGTGTATTTTATCATAGGTATTATTGGTTCCTAATGTGTATTTCATCATAGGCATTATTGGTTCCTGATGTGTATTTTATCATAGGTATTATTGGTTCCTAATGTGTATTTTATCATAGTGACTATGTGGTTCCTAATGTGTATTTTATCATAGGTATTATTGGTTCCTAATGTGTATTTTATCATAGGTATTATTGGTTCCTAATGTGTATTTTATCATACGTGTTATTGGTTCATAATGTGTATATAAACATAGGTATTATTGGTTCCTAATGTGTATTGTATCATAGGTATTATTGGTTCCTAATGTGTATTTTATCATAGGTATTATTGGTTTCTAATGTGTATTTTATCATAATGACTATGTGGTTCCTAATGTGTATTTTATCATAGGTATTATTGGTTCCTAATGTGTATTTTATCATAGGTATTATTGGTTCCTAATGTGTATTTTATCATTGGTATTATTGGTTCATAATGTGTATTTTATCATAGGTATTATTGGTTCATAATGTGTATTTTATCATAGGTATTATTGGTTCATAATGTGTATTTTATCATAGGTATTATTGGTTCCTAATGTGTATTTTATCATAGGTATTATTGGTTCCTAATGTGTATTTTATCATAGGTATTATTGGTTCCTAATGTGTATTTTATCATAGTGACTATGTGGTTCCTAATGTGTATTTTATCATAGGTATTATTGGTTCCGAATGTGTATTTTATCATACGTGTTATTGGTTCCTAATGTGTATTCTATCATAGGTATTATTGGTTCCTAATGTGTATTTTATCATAGGTATTATTGGTTCCTAATGTGTATTTTATCATAGTGACTATGTGGTTCTTAATGTGTAATTTATCATAGGTATTATTGGTTCCTAATGTGTATCTTATCATAGGTATTATTTGTTCCTAATGTGTATTTTATCATTGGTATTATTGGTTCATAATGTGTATTTTATCATAGGTATTATTGGTTCCTAATATGTATTTTATCATAGGTATTATTGGTTCCTAATGTGTGTTTTATCATAGGTATTATTGGTTCCTAATGTGTATTTTATCATAGGTATTATTGGTTCCTAATGTGTATTTTATCATAGGTATTATTGGTTCCTAATGTGTATTTTATCATACGTGTTATTGATTCCTAATGTGTGTTTTATCATAGTGACTATGTGGTTCCTAATGTGTATTTTATCATAGGTATTATTGGTTCCGAATGTGTATTTTATCATACGTGTTATTGGTTCCTAATGTGTATTTCATCATCGGTATTATTGGTTCCTAATGTGTATTTTATCACAGGTATTATTGGTTCCTAATGTGTATTTTATCGTAGGTATTATTGGTTCCTAATGTGTATTTTATCATACGTGTTATTGGTTCCTAATGTGTATTTCATCATCGGTATTGTTGGTTCCTAATGTGTATTTTATCATAGGTATTATTGGTTCCAAATGTGTATTTTATCATACGTGTTATTGGTTCCTAATGTGTATTTTATCATAGGTATTATTGGTTCCTAATGTGTATTTTATCATAGGTATTATTGGTTCCTAATGTGTATTTTATCATAGGTACTATTGGTTCCTAATGTGTATTTTATCATAGGTATTATTGGTTCCTAATGTGTATTTTATCATAGGTATTATTGGTTCCTAATGTGTATTTTTTCATACGTGTTATTGGTTCCTAATGTGTATTCCATCATAGTGACTATGTGGTTCATAATGTGTATTTTATCATAGGTATTATTGGTTCCTAATGTGTATTCCATCATAGTGATTATGTGGTTCCTAATGTGTATTTTATTTTAGGTATTATTGGTTCATGATGTGTATTTTATCTTAGGTATTATTGGTTCCTAATGTGTATTTTATCATAGGTATTATTGGTTCCTAGTGTGTATTTTATCATAGGTATTATTGGTTCCTAATGTATATTCCATCATAGTGATTATGTGGTTCCTAATGTGTATTTTATCTTAGGTATTATTGGTTCATAATGTGTATTTTATCTTAGGTATTATTGGTTCATAATGTGTATTTTATCATAGGTATTATTGGTTCCTAATGTGTATTTTATCATAGTGACTATGTGGTTCCTAATATGTATTTTATCATAGGTGTTATTGGTTCCTAATGTGTGTTTTATCATAGTGACTATGTGGTTCCTAATATGTATTTTATCATAGGTGTTATTGGTTCCTAATGTGTATTTTATCATAGTGACTATGTGGTTCATAATGTGTATTTTATCATAGGTGTTATTGGTTCCTAATGTGTATTTTTCATAGGTATTATTGGTTCCGAATGTTTATTCCATCATAGTGACTATGTGGTTCATAATGTGTATTTTATCATAAGTGTTATTGGTTCATAATGCGTATTTTATCATACATGTTGTTGGTTCATAATGTGTATTTTATCATAGGTATTATTGGTTCCTAATGTGTATTTTATCATAGGTATTATTGGTTCCTAATGTGTATTTTATCATAGGTGTTATTGGTTACTAATGTGTATTTTATCATAAGTATCATTGGTTCCTTATTTGTATTTTATCTTGGGTATTAATGGTTTCTAATGTGTATTTTATTGTAGGTAGTATGTGGTTCCTAATGTGTATTTTATCATATATATTATTGGTTCATAATGTGTATTTTATCATAGGTATTATTGGTTCCGAATGTGTATTTTATCATAGGTATTATTGGTTCCTAATCTGTAATTTATCATAGGTATTATTGGTTCCTAATGTGTATTTTATCATAGGTATTATTGGTTCCTAATGTATAATTTATCATAGGTATTATTGGTTCCGAATGTGTATTTTATCATAGGTATTATTGGTTTATAATGTGTATTTCAACATAGGTATTATTGGTTCCTAATGTGTATCTTATCATAGGTATTATGTGGTTCATAATGTGTATTTCATCATAGGTATTATTGGTTCCTAATGTGTATTTTATCATAGTGACTATGTGGTTCATAATGTGTATTTTATCGTAAGTATTATTCGTTCCTAATGTGTATTTTATCATAGGTATTATTGGTTCCTAATGTGTATTTCATCATAGGTATTATTGGTTCCTAATGTGTATTTTATCATAGGTATTATTGGTTCCTAATGTGTATTTCATCATAGGTATTATTGGTTCCTAATGTGTATTTTATCATAGGTATTATTGGTTCCTAATGTGTATTTCATCATAGGTATTATTGGTTCCTAATGTGTATTTTATCATACGTGTTATTGGTTCATAATGTGTATTTCATCATAGGTATTATTGGTTCCTAATGTGTATTTTGTCATGGGTATTATTGGTTCATCATGTGTATTTTATCATAGGTATTATTGGTTCCTAATGTGTATATCATCATAGGTATTATTGGTTCCTAATGTGTATTTTATCATAGGTATTATTGGTTCCTAATGTGTATTTCATCATAGGTATTATTGGTTCCTAATGTGTATTTTATCATAGGTATTATTGGTTCCTAATGTGTATTTCATCATAGGTATTATTGGTTCCTAATGTGTATTTTATCATGGGTATTATTGGTTCATCATGTGTATTTTATCATAGGTATTATTTGTTCCTAATGTGTATTTTATCGTAGATGTTATGTAGTTGCTAATGGGAATTTTATCATGGGTATTATTGGTTTGTAATGTGTATTTTATCATGGGTATTATTGGTTCATCATGTGTATTTTATCATAGGTATTTTTGGTTCCTAATGTGTATTTTATCATAGGTATTATTGGTTCCTAATGTGTATTTTATCATAGGTATTATTGGTTCCTAATGTGTATTTTATCATGGGTATTATTGGTTCATCATGTGTATTTTATCATAGGTATTATTGGTTCCTAATGTGTATTTCATCATAGGTATTATTGGTTCCTGATGTGTATTCTATCCTAGGTAATGTATTTTTCCTAATGTGCATTTTATCATAGGTATTATTGGTTCCTAAATTGTATATTATCATAGAAATTATATGGTTCCTAATGTGTATTTGATATACGTATTATTGGTTCCTGCAGAAGCTGGTGACTGAGTTTGGTAAAGTGTGTGAAAGAAGAAAGTTGAGAGTAAATGTGAATAAGAGCAAGGTTATTAGGTACAGTAGGGTTGAGGGTCAAGTCAATTGGGAGGTAATTTTGATTGGAGAAAAACTGGAGGAAGTTAAGTGTCTTAGATATCTGGGAGTGGATTTGGCAGCAGATGGAACCATGGAAGTGGAAGTGAATCATAGGGTGGGGGAGGGGGCGAAAATTCTGGGAGCCTTGAAGAATGTGTGGAAGTCGAGAACATTTTCTCGGAAAGCAAAAATGGGTATGTTTGAAGGAGTAGTGGTTCCAACAATGTTGTATAGTTGCGAGGCGTGGGCTATGGATAGAGTTGTGCGTAGGAGGGTGGATGTGCTGGAAATGAGATGTTTGAGGACAATATGTGGTGTGAGGTGGTTTGATCAAGTAAGTAATGTAAAGGTAAGAGAGATGTGTGGTACTAAAAAGAGTGTGGTTGAGAGAGCAGAAGAGGGTGTTTTGAAATGGTTTGGGCACATGGAGAGAATGAGTGAGGAAAGATTGACCAATAGGATATATGTGTCAGAGGTGGAGGGAACGAGGAGAAGTGGGAGACCAAATTGGAGGTGGAAAGATGTAGTGAAAAAGATTTTGAGTGATCAGGGCCTGAACATGCAGGAGGTTGAAAGGCGTGCAAGGAATAGAGTGAATTGGAACGATGTGGTATACCGGGGTCGACGTGCTGTCAATGGATTGAACCAGGGCCTGTGAAGCGTCTGGGGTAAACCATGGAAAGTTCTGTGGGGCCTGGATGTGGAAAGGGTCCTGTGGTTTGGGTGCATTATTACATGACAGCTAGAGACTGAGTGTGAACGAATGGGGCCCTCGTTGTCTTTTCTTAGCGCTACCTCACACACATGAGGGGGGGAGGGGCTGTTATTTCATGTGTGGCGAGGTGGTGATGGGAATGAATAAAGGCAGACAGTATGAATTATGTACATGTGTACATATGTATATGTCTGTGTGTGTATATATATGTATGCGTTCAGATGTATAGGTATATATATTTGCATGTGTGGACGTGTATGTATATACATGTGTATGTGGGTGGGTTGGGCTATTCTTTCATCTGTTTCCTTGCGCTACCTTGCTAACTCGGGAGACAGTGACAAAGCAAAATAATGATAATAATATAATAAGAATAATAATAATGGTACCTAATGTGTATTTTATCACAGGTATTATTGGTTCCTAATGTGTATTTTATCATAGGTATTATTGGTTCCTAATGTGTATTTTATCATAGGTATTATTGGTTCCTAATGTGTATTTTATCATAAGTATTATTGGTTCCTAATGTGTATTTTATCATAGGTATTATTGGTTCCTAATATGTATCTTATCATACGTATTATTGGTTCCTAATGTGTATTTTATCATAGACATTATTGGTTCCTAATATGTATCTTATCGTAGGTATTATTGGTTCCTAATATGTATCTTATCATAGGTATTATTGGTTCCTAATGTGTATTTTATCATAGATATTATTGGTTCCTAATATGTATCTTATCATAGGTATTATTGGTTCCTAATGTGTATTTTATCATAGGTATTATTGGTTCCTAATATGTATTTTATCATAGGTATTATTGGTTCCTAATGTGTATTTTATCATAGGTATTATTGGTTCCTAATATGTATTTTATCATAGGTATTATTAGTTCCTAATGTGTATTTTATCATAGGTATTATTGGTTCCTAATGTGTATTTTATCCTAGGTATTATTGGTTCCTAATGTGTATTTTATCATAGGTATTCTGGGTTCCTAATGTGTATTTTATCATAGGTATTATTGGTTCCTAATGTGTATTCCATTTTAGGTATTATTGGTTCCTAATGTGTATTCCATCGTAGGTATTATTGGTTCCTAATTTGTATTTTATCGTAGGTATTATTGGTTCCTGATGTGTATTTTATCATAGGTATTATTGGTTCCTAATGTGTACTTTATGATATTCATTTTGGTTCCTAATGTGTATTTTATCGTAAGTATTATTGGTTCCTAATGTGTATTTTATCATAGGTCTTCTGGGTTCCTAATGTGTACTTTATGATATTCATTTTGGTTCCTAATGTGTATTTTATCATAGGTATTATGAGTTCCTAATATGTATTTTATCATAGGTATTACTGGTTCCTAATGTGTATTTTATCATAGGTATTATTGGTTCCTAATGTGTATTTTATCATAGAGATTATGTGGTTCCTAATGTGTATTTCATCATAGGTATTATAGGTTCCTTATGTGTATTTCATCATAGGTATTATTGGTTCCTAATGTGTAATTTATCATATTTATTATTAGTTCCTAATGTGTATTTTATCATAGGTAATATGTGGTTCCTGTTGCGTATTTTTTCATAGGTATTATTAGTTCCTAATATGTATTTTATCATAGGTATTATTGTTTACTAACATGTATTTTATCATAGGTATTATTGTTTACTAATATGTATTTTATCATAGGTATTATTGGTTCCTAATGTGTATTTTATCATAGGTATTATTGATTCTTAATGTGTACTTTATCATAGATATTATTGGTTCCTAACATGTATTTTAACATAGGTATTATTGGTTCCCTAAAGTGTATTTTATCATACGTATTATTGGTTCCTAATGTGTCTTTTATCATAGGTATTATTGTTTACTGATATGTATTTTATTATAGGTATTTTTGATTCCTAATGTGTATTTTATCATAGGTATTATTGGTTCTTAATGTGTACTTTATCATAGATATTATTGGTTCCTAACATGTATTTTAACATAGGTATTATTGGTTCCCTAAAGTATATTTTATCATAGGTATTATTGGTTCCTAATGTGTATTTTATCATAGGTATTATTAGTTCCTAATGTGTATTTTATCGTAGGTATTATTGGTTCACAACATGTATTTTATCATATGTATTATTGGTTCATAATGTGTTCTTATCATAGGTATTATTGGTCCCTAATGTGAATTTGTCATAGGTATTATTTGTTCATAGTGTGTATTTTATCATAGGTATTATTGGTTCCTAATGTGTATTTTATCATAAGTATTATTGAGGGAATAATTGGTGTACATGGGGTGTTCAGTGTTGTAAATGGAAATGGTGAAGAGCCTGTAGATTTATGTGCTGAAAAAGGACTGGTGGTTGGGAATACCTGGTTTAAAAAGAGAGATATACATAAGTATACGTATGTAAGTAGGAGAGATAGCCAGAGAGCTTTATTGAATTACATATTAATTGATAGGCATACGAAAGAGAGACTTTTGGATGTTAATGTGCTGATAGGTGCAACTGGAGGGATGTTTGATCATTATCTTGTGGAGGCGAAGGTGAAGATTTGTGGAGGTTTTCAGAAAAGAAGAGAGAATGTTGGGGTGAAGAGAGTGGTGAGAGTTAGTGAGCTTGGGAAGGAGACTTGTGTGAGGACGTACCAGGAGAGACTGAGTACAGAATGGAAAAAGGTGAGAACAAACGAGGTAAGGGGAGCGGGGGGAGGAATGGGATGTATTTAGGGAAGCAGTGATGGCTTGCGCAAAAGATGCTTGTTGCATTAGAAGCGTGGGAGGTGGGCAGATTAGAAAGGGTAGTGAGTGGTGGGATGAAGAAGTAAGATTATTAGGATAAGAGAAGAGAGAGGCATGTAGACGATTTTTGCTGGGAAATAATGCAAATGACTGGGAGATGTTTAAAAGAAAGAGGCAGGAGGTCAAGAGAAAGGTGCAAGTGGTGAAAAAGAGGGCAAATGAAAGTTGGGATGAGAGAGTATCATTAAATTTTAGGGAGATTGAAAAGATGTTTTGGAAGGAGGTAAATAAAGTGCGTAAGACAAGGGAACAAATGGGAACATCAGTGAAGGGGGCTAATGGGGAGGTGATAATAAGTAGTGGTAATGTGAGAAGGAGATGGAGTGAGTACTTTGAAGGTTTGTTGAATGTGTTTGATGATAGAGTGGCAGATATATGGTGTTTTGGTCGAGGTGGTGTGCAAAGTGAGAGGGTTAGGGAGAATGATTTGATAAACAGAGAAGAGGTTGTAAAAGCTTTGTAGAAGATGAAAGCCGGCAAGGCAGCAGGATGGATGGTATTGCAGTGGAATTTATTAAAAAAGGGGGTCACTGTATTGATGACTGCTTGGTAAGGTTATTTATTGCTTGCATGAATCATGGTAGATGGAGTGAAAAAGATTTTGAGTGATTGGGGCCTGAACATGAAGGAGGGTGCAGGCGTGCAAGGAATAGAGTGAATTGGAACGATGTGGTATACCGGGGTTAACATGTTGTCAACGGATTGAACCAGGGCATGTGAAGCGTCTGGGGTAAACCATAGAAAGTTCTGTGGGGCTTGGATATGGAAAGGGAGCTGTGGTTTCGGTGCGTTATATCATGACAGCTAGAGTCTGAGTGTGAACGAATGTGGCCTTTTTGTCTTTTCCTAGTGCTACCTCACACACAAGAGGGGGGAGGGGGTTGTTATTTCATGTGTGGCGAGATGGCGATGGGAATGAATAAAGGCAGACAGTATGAATTATGTACATGTGTATATATGTATATGTCTGTGTGTGTATATATATATATATATATATATATATATATATATACGTTGAGATGTATAGGTATGTATATTTGCATGTGTGGATGTGTATATATATACATGTGTATATGGTTGGGTTGGGCCATTCTTTCGTCTGTTTCCTTGCGCTGCCTCGCTAACGTGGGAGACAGCAACAAAGCAAAATGAATAGAAATAATAGATAGATATGACTCATGGTGAGGTTCCTGAGGATTGGCAGAATGCTTGCATAGTGCCATTGTACAAAGGCAAAGGGGATAAAAGTGAGTGCTCAAATTACAGAGGTATAAGTTTGTTGAGTATTCCTGGTAAATTATATGGGAGGGTATTGATTGAGAGGGTGAAGGCATGTACAGAGCATCAGATTGGGGAAGAGCAGTGTGGTTTCAGAAGTGGTAGAGGATGTGTAGATCAGGTGTTTGCTTTGAAGAATGTATGTGAGAAATACTTAGAAAAGCAAATGGATTTGTATGTAGCATTTATGGATCTGGAGAGGGCATATGATAAAGTTGATAGAAATGCTCTTTGGAAGGTATTAAGAATATATGGTGTGGGAGGCAAGTTGTTAGAAGCAGTGAAAAGTTTTTAACGAGAATGTAAGGCATGTGTACGTGTAGGAAGAGAGGAAAGCGATTGGTTCTCAGTGACTCTTGGTTTGCGGCAGGGATGTGTGATGTTTCCTTGGTTGTTTAATTTGTTTATGGATGGGGTTGTTAGGGAGGTGAATGCAAGAGTTTTGGCAAGAGGGGCACATATGCAGTCTGTTGTGGATGAGAGAGCTTGGGAAGTGATTCATTTGTTGTTCGCTGATGATACAGCGCTGGTGGCTGATTCGGGCGAGAAACTGCGGAAGCTGGTGACTGAGTTTGGTAAAGTGTGTGAAAGGAGAAAGCTGAGAGTAAATGTGAATAAAAGCAAAGTTATTAGGTACAGTACGGTTGAGGGACAATTCAGTTGGGAGGTAAGTTTGAATGGAGAAAAACTGGAGGAAGTGAAGTGTTTTAGAAATCTAGGAGTGGATTTGGCAGCGGATGGAACCATGGAAGCGGAAGTGAATCATAGGCTGGGTGAGGGGGCGAAAGTTCTGGGAGCATTGAAGAATGTGTGGAAGTCGAGAACGTTATCTTGGAAAGCAAAAATGGGTATGTTTGAAGGAATAGTGGTTCAAACAATGTTATATGGTTGTGAGGCATGGGCTATAGATAGAGTTGTGCGGAGGAGGGTGGATGTGCTGGAAATGAGATGTTTGAGGACATTATGTGGTGTGAGGTGGTTTGACTGAGTAAGTAATGAAAGGGTAAGAGAGATATGTGGTAATAAAAAGAGTGTTGTTGAGAGAGCAGAAGAGGTTGTTTTGAAATGGTTTGGTCACTTGGAGAGAATGAGTGAGGAAAGATTAACAAAGAGGATATATGTGTCAGAGGTGGAGGGAACGAGGAGAAGTGGGAGAACAAATTGAAGGTGGAAAGATGAAGTGAAAAATATTTTGAGTGATCAGAGCCTGAACATGCAGGAGGGTGAAAGACATGCAAGGAATAGAGTGAATTGGAACTATGTGGTATACCGGAGATGACGTGCTGTCAATGGATTGAACCAGGGCATGTGAAGCGTCTGGGGTAAACCATGGAAAGTTTTGTGGGGCCTGGATATGGAAAGGGAGCTGTGGTTTCGGTGCATTATACATGACAGCTAGAGACTGAATGTGAACAAATGTGGTCTTTGTTATCTTTTCCTAACGCTACCTTGTGCACATGCGGGGGGAGGGGGTTGTCATTTCATGTGTGGCGGGATGGCTACGGGAATGAATAAGGGCAGACAGCATGAATTATGTATATGTGTATATATGTATATGCCTTTGTGTGCATATATATATGTATACGTTGAGATGTATGGGTATATGTGCGTGTGTGGACTTGTATATATATACATGTGTATGTGGGTGGGTTGGGCCATTCTTTCATCTGTTTCCTTGCGCTACCTCGCTAATGTGGGAGACAGTGACAAAGTGTAATGATAATAATAATATTATTGGTTCCTAATGTGTATTTTATCAAATGTATTATTGGTTCATAATGTGTATTTTATCATAGGTATTATTGGTTCCTAATGTGTATTTCATCATCGGTATTATTGGTTCCTAATGTGTATTTTATCATAGGTATTATTGGTTCCTAATGTGTATTTTATCATAGGTATTATTGTATTATTGGTTCCAAATGTGTATTTTATCATAGGTATTATTGGTTCATAATGTGTATTTTATCATAGGTATTATTGGTTCATAATGTGTATTTTATCATAGGTATTATTGGTTCCTAATGTGTATCTTATCATAGGTATTATTGGTTCATAATGTGTATTTTATCATAGGTATTATTGATTCCTAATGTGTATCTTATCATAGGTATTACTGGTTCCTAATGTGTATTTTATCGTAGGTATTATTGGTTCATAAGGTGTATTTTATCGTAGGTATTATTGGTTCATAATATGTATTTTATCATAGGTATTTTTGGTTCCTAATGTGTATCTTATCATAGGTATTATTGGTTCATAATTTGTATTTTATCATAGGTATTATTGGTTCATAATATGTATTTTATCATTGGTATTATTGGTTCCTAATGTGTATCTTATCATAGGTATTATTGGTTCATAATGTGTATTTTATCATAGGTATTATTGGTTAATTAATGTGTATTTTATCATAGGTATTATTGGTTCATAATGTGTATTTTATCATAGGTATTATTGGTTAATAATGTGTATTTCATCATAGGTATTATTGGTTCATAATGTGTATTTTATCATAGGTATTATTGGTTCATAAAGTGTGTATTTTATCATAGGTATTATTGGTTCATAATGTGTATTTTATCATAGGTATTATTGGTTCCTAATGTGTATTTTATCATAGGTATTAGTGGTTCATAATGTGTATTTTATCATAGGTATTATTGGTTCCTAATGTGTATTTTATCATAGGTATTATTGGTTCCTAATGTGTATTTTATCATAGGTATTATTGGTTCATAATGTGTATTTTATCAAAGGTATTATTGGTCCTAATATGTATTTTATCATAGGTATTATTGGTTCCTAATGTGTATTTTATCATAGGTATTATTGGTTAATAATGTGTATTTTATCAAAGGTATTATTGGATCCTAATATGTATTTTATCATAGGTATTATTGGTTCCTAATGTGTATTTTATCATAGGTATTATTGGTTCATAATGTGTATTTTATCATAGGTATTATTGGTTCATAATGTGTATTTTATCATAGGTATTATTGGTTCATAATGTGTATTTTATCATAGGTATTATTGGTTCCTAATGTGTATCTTATCATAGGTATTATTGGTTCATAATGTGTATTTTATCATAGGTATTATTGGTTCCTAATGTGTATCTTATCATAGGTATTACTGGTTCCTAATGTGTATTTTATCGTAGGTATTATTGGTTCATAAGGTGTATTTTATCGTAGGTATTATTGGTTCATAATATGTATTTTATCATAGGTATTTTTGGTTCCTAATGTGTATCTTATCATAGGTATTATTGGTTCATAATTTGTATTTTATCATAGGTATTATTGGTTCATAATATGTATTTTATCATAGGTATTATTGGTTCCTAATGTGTATCTTATCATAGGTATTATTGGTTCATAATGTGTATTTTATCATAGGTATTATTGGTTCCTAATGTGTATTTTATCATAGGTATTATTGGTTCATAATGTGTATTTTATCATAGGTATTATTGGTTAATAATGTGTATTTCATCATAGGTATTATTGGTTTATAATGTGTATTTTATCATAGGTATTATTGGTTCATAAAGTGTGTATTTTATCATAGGTATTATTGGTTCATAATGTGTATTTTATCATAGGTATTATTGGTTCCTAATGTGTATTTTATCATAGATATTAGTGGTTCATAATGTGTATTTTATCATAGGTATTATTGGTTCCTAATGTGTATTTTATCATAGGTATTATTGGTTCCTAATGTGTATTTTATCATAGGTATTATTGGTTCATAATGTGTATTTTATCAAAGGTATTATTTGTCCTAATATGTATTTTATCATAGGTATTATTGGTTCCTAATGTGTATTTTATCATAGGTATTATTGGTTAATAATGTGTATTTTATCAAAGGTATTATTGGATCCTAATATGTATTTTATCATAGGTATTATTGGTTCCTAATGTGTATTTTATCATAGGTATTATTGGTTCATAATGTGTATTTTATCATAGGTATTATTGGTTCATAATGTGTATTTTATCATAGGTATTATTGGTTCATAATGTGTATTTTATGAAAGGTATTATTGGTTCCTAATATGTATTTTATCATAGGTATTATTGGTTCCTAATGTGTATTTTATCATAGGTATTATTGGTTCATAATGTGTATTTTATCAAAGGTATTATTGGTTCCTAATGTGTATTTTATCATAGGTATTATTGGTTCATAATGTGTATTTTATCAAAGGTATTATTGGTTCCTAATGTATATTTTATCATAGGTATTATTGGTTCATAATGTGTATTTTATCAAAGGTATTATTGGTTTTTATCATAGGTATTATTGGTTCCTAATGTGTATTTTATCATAGGTATTATTCGTTCCTAATGTGTATTTTATCATAGGTATTATTGGTTCCTAATGTGTATTTTATCATAGGTATTATTGGTTCCTGATGTATATTTCATCCAAGGTATTATCAGTCCCTAGTGTTGATTTTATCATAGGTGTTTTTGGTTCCTTATGTGTATTTTATCATAGGTATTATTTCGTTCCTAATATGTATTTTATCATAAATATTATTGGTTCATAATGTGTATTCTATCATAGGTATTATTGGTTCCTAATGTGTATTTTATCATAAATATTATTGGTTCATAATGTGTATTCTATCATATGTATTATTGGTTCCTAATGTGTATTTTATCATAGGTATTTTTTGGTTCCTAATGTGTCTTTTATCATAGGTATTATTGGTTCATAATATGTATTTTATCATAGGTGTTATTGGTTCCTAATATGTATTTTATCATAGGTATTATTGATTCCTAATGTGTATTTTATCATAAGTAGTTTGTGGTTCCTAATGTTTATTTTATCATAGGTATTATTGGTTCCTAATGTGTATTCTATCATAGGTATTATTGGTTCCTAATGTGTATTTTATCATAGGTATTATTGGTTCCTAATGTTTATTTTATCATAGGTATTATTGGTTCCTAATGTGTATTTTATCATAGGTATTATTGGTTCCTAATGTGTATTTTATCATAGGTATTATTGGTTCCTAATGTGTATTTTATCATAGGTATTATTGGTTCCTAATGTGTATTTTATCATAGGTATTATTGGTTCCTAATGTGTATTTTATCATAGGTATTATTGGTTCCTAATGTGTATTTTATCATAGGTATTATTGGTTCCTAATGTGTATTTTATCATAGGTATTATTGGTTCCTAATGTGTATTTTATCATAGGTATTATTGGTTCCTAATGTGTATTTTATCATAGGTATTATTGGTTCCTAATGTGTATTTTATCATAGGTATTATTGGTTCCTAATGTGTATTTTATCATAGGTATTATTGGTTCCTAATGTGTATTTTATCATAGGTATTATTGGTTCCTAATGTGTATTTTATCATAGGTATTATTGGTTCCTAATGTGTATTTTATCATAGGTATTATTGGTTCATAATATGTATTTTATCATAAGTATCATTGGTTCGTAATGTGTATTTTATCATAGGTATTATTGGTTCCTAATGTGTATTTTATCATAGGTATTATTGGTTCCTAATGTGTATTTTATCATAGGTATTATTGGTTCCTAATGTGTATTTTATCATAGGTATTATTGGTTCCTAATGTGTATTTTATCATAGGTATTATTGGTTCCTAATGTGTATTTTATCATAGGTATATTGGTTCCTAATGTGTATTTTATCATAGGTATTATTGGTTCATAATGTGTATTTATCATAGGTATAATTGGTTCCTAATGTGTATTTATCATAGGTATTATTGGTTCCTAATGTGTATTTTATCATAGGTATTATTGGTTCCTAATGTGTATTTTATCATAGGTATAATTGGTTCCTAATGTGTATTTTATCATAGGTATTAGTGGTTCATAATGTGTATGTTATCATAGGTATTATTGGTTCATAAGGTGTATTTTATCATAGGTGTTATTGGTTCCTAATGTTGTATTTTATCATAGGATTATTGGTTCATAAGGTGTATTTTATCATAGGATTATTGGTTCCTAATGTTGTATTTTATCATAGGTATTATTGGTTCATAAGGTGTATTTTATCATAGGTGTTATTGGTTCCTAATGTGGTATTTTATCATAGGATTATTGGTTCCTAAGGTGTATTTTATCATAGGTATTATTGGTTCATAAGGTGTATTTTATCGTAGGTATTATTGGTTCATAAGGTGTATTTTATCATAGGTATTTTTGGTTCCTAATGTGTATTTTGTCATAGGTATTATTGGTTCATAAGGTGTATTTTATCGTAGGTATTATTGGTTCATAATGTGTATTTTATCATAGGTATATTGGTTCCTAATGGTGTATTTTATCATAGGTGTTATTGGTTCCTAATGGGTATTTTATCATAGGTATTATTGGTTCCTAATGTTGTATTTTATCATAGGAATTATTGGTTCATAAGGTGTATTTTATCGTAGGTATTATTGGTTCATAAGGTGTATTTTATCATAGGTATTATTGGTTATCATAGGTATTATTGGTTCCTAATGTTGTATTTTATCATAGGATTATTGGTTCCTAATGGTGTATTTTATCATAGGATTATTGGTTCATAAGGTGTATTTTATCATAGGTAGTATTGGTTCCTAATGTGTTTTTATCATTGGTATTATTGGTTCATAAGGTGTATTTTATCATAGGTATGATTGGTTCCTAATGTGTATTTTATCATAGGTTTATTGGTTCATAATGTGTATGTTATCATAGGTATTAGTGGTTCATAATGTGTATGTTATCATAGGTATTAGTGGTTCATAATGTGTATGTTATCATAGGTATTAGTGGTTCATAATGTGTATGTTATCATAGGTATTTTTGGTTCCTAATGTGTAATTTTATCATAGGTTTATTGGTTCATAATGTGTATGTTATCGGTGGGTATTGGGAGGTGCAGGTGGTTTGTTGGGAGGTGCAGGTGATATCTTGGGAGGTACAGATGATGTGATGGGAGGTACAGGTGGTGTGTTGGGAGGAGCAGTTGGTGCGTTGGGAGGTGCAGGTGGTTTGTTGGGGAGGTGCAGGTGTTGTGTTGGGAGGTGCAGGTGGTGTGTTGGGAGGTACAGGTGTTGTATTGGGAGGTGCAGGTGGTATGTTGGAAGGTGCAAGTTTTGTGTTGGGGAGATGCAGGTGGTGTGTTGAGAGGTGCAGGTGGTATGGTGGGAGGTACAGGTGGTGTGTGAGGAGGCACATGTGGTATGTTGGAAGGTGCAAGTGTTGTGTTGGGAGCTACAGGTGGTGTTTGAGGATGTACAGGTGGTATGTCGGAGGTGTAGGTGGTGTGTTGGGAGACGCAAGTGTTTTGTTGGGAGGTACTGGTGATGTGTTGGGAGGTACAGGTGGTGTGTTGGGAGGTACAGGTAGTGTGTTGGGATGTGTAGGTAGTGTGTTGGGAGGTACAAGTGGTGTGTTCGGAGGTGCAGGTAGTATGTTAGGAGGTGCAGGTAGTGTGTTGGGAGGTACAGGTGGTGTGTTGAGAAGTGCAGATGGTATGTTGGGAGGTGCAGATGGTGTGTTGGGAGGTACAGGGAGTTTGTTGGGTGGTACAGGTGGTGTGTTGGGAGGTACAGGGAGTTTGTTGGGTGGTACAGGTGGTATGTTGGGTAGTGCAGGTTGTGTGTTGGGAGGTGCAGGTGGTGTGTTGGGAGGTACAGGTAGTTTGTTGGATGGTACAGGTGTTATGTTGGGTAGTGCAGGTTGTGTGTTGGGAGATGCAGGTGGTGTGTTGGGAGGTGCAGATGGTATGTTGGGAGGTGCAGGTGGTGTGTTGGGAGGTACAGGTAGTTTGTTGGATGGTACAGGTGTTATGTTGGGTAGTACAGGTTGTGTGTTGGGAGATGCAGGTGGTGTGTTGGGAGGTGCAGATGGTATGTTGGGAGGTGCAGGTGGTGTGTTGGGAGGTACAGGTAGTTTGTTGGGTGGTACAGGTGGTAAGTTGGGTAATGCAGGTTGTGTGTGGGGAGGTGCAGGAGGTGTGTTGGGAGGTGCAGGTGGTGTTGGGAGGTGCAGGTGGTATGTTGGGGGTACATGTGACGTGTTTGGAGGTGCAGGTGGTGTGTTGGGAGGTACAGGTGATGTGTTGTGAGGTGCAGGTGGTATGTTGGGAGATGCAGGCGGTGTGCTGGGAGGTGCTGGTGGTGTGTTGGGAGGTACAGCTGATGTGTTGGGAGGTGCAGTTGGTGTGTTTGGAGGTGCAGGTGGTGTGTTGGTATGCTGGGAGGTACAGGCAGTGTGTTGGGAGGTGCAGATGGTGTGGTGGGAGGTACAAGTGTTGTGTTGGGAGGTGCAGGTGGTATGTTGGGAGGCACAGATGTTGTGGTGGGAGATACAGATGGTATGTTGGGGAGATGAAGGAGTGTTGGGAGGTGCAGGAGGTTTGTTGGAAGGCGCAGGTGGTGTGTTGGTATGTTGGGAGGTACAGGTTGTGTATTGGGAGGTACAGGTTTTATGTTGGGAGGTACAGGTGGTATGTTGGGAGGTACACATGGTGTGTTGGGAGGTACAAGTGTTGTGTTGGGAGGTGCAGGAGGTGTGTTGGGAGGTGCAGGTGGTGTGTTGGAAGGTGCAGGTTTTATGTTGGGAGGTACAGGCGATGTGTTGGGAGGTACAGGTAGTATGTTGGGAGGTACAGATGATGTGTTGGGAGGTACAAGTGTTGTGTTGGGAGGTGCAGGTGGTGTGTTGGGAGGTGCAGGTTTTATGTTGGGAGGTACAGGTGATGTGTTGGGAGGTACAGGTGGTATGTTGGGAGGTACAGATGGTGTGTTGGGAGGTACAGGTGGTGTGTTGGGAGGTGCAGGTGGTATGTTGGGGAGGTGCAAGGCTATGTTAGGAGGTGCAGGTGGTGTGTTGGGAGGTGCAGGTGATATGTTGGGAGGTGCAGGTGTTGTGTTGGGAGGCACAGGTGGTGTGTTGGGAGGTGCAGGTGATATGTTGGGAGGTGCAGGTATTGTGTTGGGAGGTACAGGTCTTGTGTTAGGAGGTGCGGGTGTTGTGTCAGGATGTACAGGTGATATGTTGGGAGGTGCAGGTATTGTGTTGGGAGGTACAGGTCTTGTGTTAGGAGGTGCGGGTGTTGTGTTGGGAGGTGCAGGTGGTATGTTGGGAGGTGCAGGTGGTGTGTTGGGAGGTACAGGTGGTGTGATGGGAGGTGCAGTTGGTGTGTTGGGAGGTGCAGGTGGTATATTGGGAGGCACAGGTAGTGTGTTAGGAGGTACAGGTGGTGTGTTGGGAGGTGCAGGTGGTATGTTGGGGAGGTGCAGGGTTGTGTTGAGAGGTGCAGGTCGTGTGGTGGGAGGTACAGGTGTTGTATCGGGAGGTGCAGGTGGTATGTTAGGAGGTACAGGTGGTGTGTTGGGAGGTGCAGGTGGTGTGTTGGGAGGTACAGGTGGTGTGTTGGGAGGTTCAGATGGTATGTTGAGGAGATGGGAGTGGAGAGGCTGTACGTCTTGCCTCGCCATTGTCTATCTTCGCGCCTCCCTCACTCCCACGCCTTATCGATCATCCCCCCCCACAATCCCCCTCCACAATCCCCCCCAAACACTCTACAGGTTTCCTTCAGCCTCCCCCCCCCCCCACCTCATCCTCCCGCTTCCTCCATTGGTAAGACACTACTGTCACATTTGCCCGTCTATCCCCCGCTTCTTCCAGTGGTAGGACACTACTGTCACATTTACCCGTCCATCCTCCGCTTCTTCCAGTGGTAGGACACCAACGTCACAGGTACCCGTCCATCTCCCGCTTCTTCCAGTGGTAGGACACTACCGTCACAGATACCCGTCCATCCCCCGCTTCTTCCAGTGGTAGGACACTACTGTCACAGGTACCCGTCCATCTCCGCTTCTTCCAGTGGTAGGACAGTACTGTCACAGGTACCCGTCCATCCCCCGCTTCTTCCAGTGGTAGGACACTGTCACATTTGCCCGTCCATCCCCCGCTTCTTTCAGTGGTAGGACACTACCGTCACAGATACCCGTCCATCCCCCGCTTCTTCCAGTGGTAGGACACTACTGTCACAGGTACCCGTCCATCCCCCACTTCTTCCAGTGGTAGGACACTACTGTCACATTTGCCTGTCCATCCCCCGCTTCTTCCAGTGGTAGGACACTACTGTCACAGGTACCCGTCCATCCCCCGCTTCTTCCAGTGGTAGGACACTACCGTCACAGATACCCGTCCATCCCCCGCTTCTTCCAGTGGTAGGACAGTACTGTCACAGGTACCCGTCCATCCCCCGCTTCTTCCAGTGGTAGGACACTACTGTCACAGGTACCCGTCCATCCCCCGCTTCTTCCAGTGGTAGGACACTACTGTCACATTTGCCCGTCCATCCCCCGCTTCTTCCAGTGGTAGGACACTACCGTCACAGATACCCGTCCATCCTCCGCTTCTTCCAGTGGTAGGACACTACCGTGACAGATACCCGTCCATCCCCCGCTTCTTCCAGTGGTAGGACACTACTGTCACAGGTACCCGTCCATCCCCCGCTTCTTCCAGTGGTAGGACACTACTTTCACATTTACTCGTCCATCCTCCGCTTCTCCTAGTGGTAGGACACTTCTGTCACAGGTACCCGTCCATTCCCCGCTTCTTCCAGTGGTAGGACAGTACTGTCACAGGTACCCGTCCATCCCCCGCTTCTTCCAGTGGTAGGACACCACCGTCACAGGTACCCGTCCATCCCCCGCTTCTTCCAGTGGTAGGACACTACTGTCACATTTACCCGTCCATCCCCCGCTTCTTCCAGTGGTAGGACACCACCGTCACAGGTACCCGTCCATCCCCCGCTTCTTCCAGTGGTAGGACACCACCGTCACAGGTACCCGTCCATCCTCCGCTTCTTCCAGTGGTAGGACAGTACTGTCACATTTACCAGTCCATCCTCCTCTTCTAGTGGTATGACTCTACTGTCACATTTACTCGTCCATCCCCCGCTTCTTCCAGTGGTAGGACACTTCTGTCACAGGTACCCGTCCATTCTTCGCTTCTTCCAGTGGTAGGACAGTACTGTCACAGGTACCCGTCCATCCCCCGCTTCTTCCAGTTGTAGGACACTACTGTCACAGGTACCCGTCCACCCCCCGCTTCTTCCAGTGGTAGGACAGTACTGTCACATTTACCCGTCC
This sequence comes from Panulirus ornatus, assembly GCF_036320965.1. NCBI lineage: Eukaryota > Metazoa > Arthropoda > Malacostraca > Decapoda > Palinuridae > Panulirus > Panulirus ornatus. Next base: position 21,994,753 of record NC_092238.1, read on the forward strand.
ATCCCCCGCTTCTTCCAGTGGTAGGACAGTACTGTCACAGGTACCCGTCCATCCCCCGCTTCTTCCAGTGGTAGGACACTACCGTCACAGGTACCCGTCCATCCCCCGCTTCTTCCAGTGGTAGGACACTACTGTCACATTTACCCGTCCATCCTCCGCTTCTTCCAGTGGTAGGACTCTACTGTCACATTTACTCGTCCATCCCCCGCTTCTTCCAGTGGTAGGACACTTCTGTCACAGGTACCCGTCCATCCCCCGCTTCTTCCAGTGGTAGGACACTACTGTCACAGGTACCCGTCCACCCCCCGCTTCTTCCAGTGGTAGGACAGTACTGTCACACTTACCCGTCCATCCCCCGCTTCTTCCAGTGGTAGGACACTACTGCCACAGGTACCCGTCCATCCCCCGCTTCTTCCAGTGGTAGGACACTACCGTCACATTTACCCGTCCATCCCCCGCTTCATCCAGTGGTAGGACACTACTGTCTCAGGTACCCGTCCATCCCCCGCTTCTTCCAGTGGTAGGACACTACTGTCACATTTACTCGTCCATCCTCCGCTTCTTCTAGTGGTAGGACACTACTGTCACAGGTACCCGTCCATCCCCCACTTCTTCCAGTGGTAGGACACTACTGTCACAGGTACCCGTCCATCCCCCGCTTCTTCCAGTGGTAGGACAGTACTGTCACATTTACCCGTCCATCCTCCGCTTCTTCCAGTGGTAGGACACTACTGTCACAGGTACCCGTCCATCCCCCGCTTCCTCCAGTGGTAGGACAGTACTGTCACAGGTACCCGTCCATCCCCCGCTTCTTCCAGTGGTAGGACACCACCGTCACAGGTACCCGTCCATTCCTCGCTTCTTCCAGTGGTAGGACAGTACTGTCAGAGGTACCCGTCCATCCCCGCTTCTTCCAGTGGGAGGACTGTAATGTCTCAGGTGCCCGTCCATCCCCCGCTTCTTCCAGTGGTAGGACAGCACTGTCACAGTTACCCGTCCATCCCTCGCTTCTTCCAGTGGTAGGACACTACTGTCACAGGTACCCGTCCATCCCCGCTTCTTCCAGTGGTAGGACACTACTGTCACATTTACCCGTCCATCCCCCGCTTCTTCCAGTGGTAGGACACTACTGTCACAGGTACCCGTCCATCCCCCGCTTCTTCCAGTGGTATGACACTACTGTCACATTTACTCGTCCATCCTCCGCTTCTTCTAGTGGTAGGACACTACTGTCACAGGTACCCGTCCATTCCTCGCTTCTTCCAGTGGTAGGACAGTACTGTCACAGGTACCCGTCCATCCTCCGCTTCTTCCAGTGGTAGGACAGTACTGTCACAGGTACCCGTTCATTCCCCGCTTCTTCCAGTGGTAGGACGCTACTGTCACATTTACCCGTCCATCCCCCGCTTCTTCCAGTGGTAGGACAGTAATGTCTCAGGTACCCGTCCATCCCCCGCTTCTTCCAGTGGTAGGACACAACTGTCACATTTACCCGTCCATCCCTCGCTTCTTCCAGTGGTAGGACAGTACTGTCACATTTACCCGTCCATCCCTCGCTTCTTCCAGTGGTAGGAGAGTACTGTCACAGGTACCCGTCCATCCCTCGCTTCTTCCAGTGGGAGGACAGTAATGTCTCAGGTGCCCGTCCATCCCCCGCTTCTTCCAGTGGTAGGACAGTACTGTCACAGTTACCCGTCCATCACCCGCTTCTTCCAGTGGTAGGACAGTACTGTCAGAGGTACCCGTCCATCCCCGCTTCTTCCAGTGGGAGGACAGTAATGTCTCAGGTGCCCGTCCATCCCCCGCTTCTTCCAGTGGTAGGACAGTACTGTCACAGTTACCCGTCCATCCCCCGCTTCTTCCAGTGGAAGGACACCACCGTCACAGGTACCCGTCCATTCCTCGCTTCTTCCAATGGTAGGACAGTACTGTCAGAGGTACCCGTCCATCCCCGCTTCTTCCAGTGGGAGGACAGTAATGTCTCAGGTGCCCGTCCATCCCCCGCTTCTTCCAGTGGTAGGACAGTACTGTCACAGTTACCCGTCCATCCCCCGCTTCTTCCAGTGGTAGGACAGTACTGTCACAGGTACCCGTCCATCCTCCGCTTCTTCCAGTGGTAGGACACTACTGTCACATTTACCCGTCCATCCCTCGCTTCTTCTAGTGGTAGGACAGTACTGTCACATTTACCCGTCCATCCCTCGCTTCTTCCAGTGGTAGGAGAGTACTGTCACAGGTACCCGTCCATCCCTCGCTTCTTCCAGTGGTAGGACAGTACTGTCACATTTACCCGTCCATCCCTCGCTTCTTCCAGTGGTAGGACAGTAATGTCTCAGGTACCCGTCCATCCCCCGCTTCTTCCAGTGGTAGGACACTACTGTCACATTTACCCGTCCATCCCTCGCTTCTTCCAGTGGTAGGACAGTACTGTCGCAGGTACCCGTCCATCCTCCGCTTCTTCCAGTGGTAGGACACTACTGTCACAGGTACCCGTCCATCCCCCGCTTCCTCCAGTGGTAAAAAGATATTGGCAAGGGTACCCGTCCACATCCCTGGGGATAGGGGAGAAAGAATACTTCCCACGTATTCCCTGCGTGTTGTAGAAGGCGACTAAAAGGCGAGGGAGCGGGGGGCTGGAAATCCTCCCCTCTCGATTTTTAATTTTCCAAAAGAGGAACAGAGGGGGGGCCAAGTGAGGAGATTTCCACGCATTCCTCACGTGTCGTAGAAGACGACTAAAGGGAGCGGAGGCTGGAAACCCTCCCCTCCTTGTATTTTAACTTTCTTAAAGGGGAAACAGAAGGAGTCACGCGGGGTGTGCTCATCCTCCTCGAAGGCTCAAATTGGGGTGTCTAAATGTGTGTGGATGTAACCAAGATGAGAAGAAAGGAGAGATAGGTAGTATGTTTGAGGAAAGGAACCTGGATGTTTTGGCTCTGAGTGAAACGAAGCTCAAGGGTAAAGGGGAAGAGTGGTTTGGGAATGTCTTGGGAGTAAAGTCAGGGGTTAGTGAGAGGACAAGAGCAAGGGAAGGAGTAGCACTACTCCTGAAACAGGAGTGGTGGGAGTATGTGATAGAAGGTAAGAAAGTAAACTCTAGATTGATATGGGTAAAACTGAAAGTTGATGGAGAGAGATGTGTGATTATTGGTGCATATGCACCTGGGCATGAGAAGAAAGATCATGAGAGTCAAATGTTTTGGGAGCAGCTGAATGAGCGTGTTAGTGGTTTTGATGCACGAGACCGGGTTATAGTGATGGGTGATTTGAATGCAAAGGTGAGTAATGTGGCAGTTGAGGGAATAATTGGTATACATGGGGTGTTCAGTGTTGTAAATGGAAATGGTGAAGAGCTTGTAGATTTATGTGCTGAAAAAGGACTGGTGATTGGGAATACCTGGTTTAAAAAGCGAGATATACATAAGTATACGTATGTAAGTAGGAGAGATGGCCAGAGAGCGTTATTGGATTACGTGTTAATTGATAGGCTCGCGAGAGGCTTTTGGATGTTAATGTGCTGAGAGGTGCAACTGGAGGGATGTCTGATCATTATCTTGTGGAAGCGAAAGTGAAGATTTGTAGAGGTTTTCAGAAAAGAAGGGAGAATGTTGGGGTGAAGAGAGTGGCGAGGGTAAGTGAGCTTGTGAAGGAGACTTGTGTGAGGAAGTACCAGGAGAGACTGAGTACAGAATGGAAAAAGGTGAGAACATACGAGGTAAGGGGAGTGGGGGGAGGAATGAGATGTATTTAGGGAAGCAGTGATGGCTTGAGCAAAAGATGCTTGTGGCATGAGAAGTGTGGGAGGTGGGTTGATTAGAAAGGATAGTGAGTGGTGGGATGAAGAAGTAAGATTATTAGTGAAAGAGAAGAGAGAGGCATTTGGACGATTTTTGCAGGGAAATGATGCAAATGAGTGGGAGATGTATAAAAGAAAGAGACAGGAGGTCAAGAGAAAGGTGCAAGAGGTGAAAAAGAGGGCAAATGAGAGTTAGGGTACTCGCTACCATGAGTGGATTGTAAACACAACTTAAAAACTGGAAATTAGTTCCTCACACATATCCTTTTTGTTGCAATAACTTGCCATTATAATCTTTTACTCAAATAACTTGCTTTTTATTGATGAGAACACTTGACAAAAGTTTAGGATATGTTTGGATGAACTAAGGGGATATTTGATCCATCCCATCTTCATACATGAAAATAGGGCTAAAGATAATAGAGAAACTTGGGGTTATACTTCTGATTAACATATGAAACACTTCTGGATACTTGCTACCGTTTAACACATGCTCAGTACTCACCGTTTAATACATGCTCAGTACTCACCGTTTAATACATGCTCAGTACTCACCGTTTAATACATGCTCAGTACTCACCGTTTAATACATGCTCAGTACTCACCGTTTAATACATGCTCAGTACTCACCGTTAAATACATCCTCAGTACTCATCGTTTAACACATCCTCAGTACTCACCGTTTAACACATCCTCAGTACTCACCGTTTAATACATCCTCAGTACTCACCGTTTAACATACGCTCAGTACTCACCGTTTAACACATCCTCAGTACTCACCGTTTAATACATCCTCAGTACTCACCGTTTAATACATCCTCAGTACTCACCGTTTAATACATGCTTAGTACTCACCGTTTAATACATCCTCAGTACTCACCGTTTAATACATCCTCAGTACTCACCGTTTAACACATCCTCGGTACTCACCGTTTAACACATCCTCAGTACTCACCGTTTAACATACGCTCAGTACTCACCGTTTAATACATCCTCAGTACATACCGTTTAACACATCCTCAGCACTCACCGTTTAACACATCCTCAGTACTCACCGTTTAACACACGCTCAGTACTCACCGTTTAACACATCCTCAGTGCTCACCGTTTAATACATCCTCAGTACTTACCGTTTAACACATCCTCAGTACTCACCGTTTAATACATCCTCAGTACTCACCGTTTAATACATGCTCAGTACTCACCGTTTAATACATGCTCAGTACTCACCGTTTAATACATGCTCAGTACTCACCGTTTAATACATGCTCAGTACTCTCCGTTTAATACATGCTCAGTTCTTACCGTTTAATACATCCTCAGTACTCGCCGTTTAATACATGCTCAGTACTCACCGTTTAACACATCTCCAGTACTCACCGTTTAATACATGCTCATTACTCACCGTTTAACACATCTCCAGTACTCACCGTTTAGTACATACTCAGTACTCACCGTTTGATACATCCTCAGTACTCACCGTTTAATACATGCTCAGTACTCACCGTTTAATACATGCTCAGTACTCACCGTTTGATACATCCTCAGTACTTACCGTTTAACACACCCTCAGTACTTACCGTTTAACACATCCTCAGTACTCACCGTTTAACACATGCTCATTACTCACCGTTTGATACATCCTCAGTACTCACCGTTTAATACATGCTCAGTACTTACCGTTTAATACATCCTCAGTACTCACCGTTTAATACATGCTCAGTACTCACCGTTTAATACATGCTCAGTACTAACCGTTTAATACATGCTCAGTACTCACCGTTTAATACATCCTCAGAACTCACCGTTTAATACATGCTCAGTACTCACCGTTTAATACATGCTCAGTACTCACCGTTTAATACATCCTCAGTACTCACCGGTTAATACATCCTCAGTACTCACCATTTGATACATCCTCAGTAGTCACCGTTTAATACATGCTCAGTACTCACCGTTTAATACATGCTCAGTACTCACCGTTTAATACATGCTCAGTACTCACCGTTTAATACATGCTCAGTACTTACCGTTTAATACATCCTCAGTACTCACCGTTTAATACATCCTCAGTACTCACCATTTGATACATCCTCAGTACTCACCGTTTAATACATCCTCAGTACTCACCGTTTAATACATGCTCAGTACTCGCCGTTTAATACATCCTCAGTACTCACCGTTTAATACATGCTCAGTACTCACCGTTTAATACATGCTCAGTACTCACCGTTTAATACATGCTCAGTACTCACCGTTTAATACATGCTCAGTACTCACCGTTTAATACATCCTCAGTACTCACCGTTTGATACATCCTCAGTACTTACCGTTTAATACATCCTCAGTACTCACCGTTTAATACATGCTCAGTACTCACCGTTTAATACATCCTCAGTACTCACCGTTTAATACATGCTCAGTACTCACCGTTTAACACATCCTCAGTACTCACCGTTTAAAACATCCTCAGTACTCACCGTTTAACACATCCTCAGTACTCACCGTTTAATACATCCTCAGTACTCACCGTTTAATACATCCTCAGTACTCACCGTTTAATACATGCTCAGTATTCACCGTTTAATACATGCTCTGTACTCACCGTTTAATACATGCTCAGTACTCACCGTTTAATACATCCTCAGTACTCACCGTTTGATACATCCTCAGTACTCACCGTTTAATACATGCTCAGTACTCACCGTTTAATACATGCTCAGTACTCACCGTTTAATACATGCTCAGTACTCACCGTTTAATACATGCTCAGTACTCACCGTTTGATACATCCTCAGTACTCACCGTTTAATACATGCTCAGTACTCACCGTTTAATACACGCTCAGTACTCACCGTTTGATACATCCTCAGTACTCACCGTTTGATACATTCTCAGTACTCACCGTTTAATACATGCTCAGTATTCACCGTTTAATACATCCTCAGTACTCACCGTTTTTATTTTCTCCTTACATTGCTGATTGTTGCATATATTTCTTCACTGTGAAATGAAAGTTCTGAATATATATATATATATATATATATATATATATATATATATATATATATATATATATATATATATATATATATATATATATATATATATATTTCTTTCTTTCAAACTATTCGCCATTCCCGCGTTAGCAAGGTAGCGTTAAGAACAGGGGACTGGGCCTCTGAGAGGAATATCCTCACCTGGCCTCCTTGTCTGTTCCCTCTTTTGGAAAATTAAAAAGAAAAAAGAGGGGAGGATTTCCAGCCCCCCGCTCCCTCCCCTTTTAGTCGCCTTCTACAACACGCAGGGAATACGTGGGAAGTATTCTTTCTCCCCTATCCCCAGGGATAATATATATATATATATATATATATATATATATATATATATATATATATATATATATATATATATATATATATGTATATATTAGTGAAAGAGAAGAGAGAGGCATTTGGACGATTTTTGCAGGGAAAAAATGCAATTGAGTGGGAGATGTATAAAAGAAAGAGACAGGAGGTCAAGAGAAAGGTGCAAGAGGTGAAAAAGAGGGCAAATGAGAGTTGGGGTGAGAGAGTATCATTAAATTTTAGGGAGAATAAAAAGATGTTCTGGAAGGAGGTAAATAAAGTTGCGTAAGACAAGGGAGCAAATGGGAACTTCAGTGAAGGGCGCAAATGGGGAGGTGATAACAAGTAGTGGTGATGTGAGAAGTAGATGGAGTGAGTATTTTGAAGGTTTGTTGAATGTGTTTGATGATAGAGTGGCAGATATAGGGTGTTTTGGTCGAGGTGGTGTGCAAAGTGAGAGGGTTAGGGAAAATGATTTGGTAAACAGAGAAGAGGTAGTAAAAGCTTTGCGGAAGATGAAAGCCGGCAAGGCAGCAAGTTTGGATGGTATTGCAGTGGAATTTATTAAAAAAGGGGGTGACTGTATTATTGACTGGTTGGTAAGGTTATTTAATGTATGTATGACTCATGGTGAGGTGCCTGAGGATTGGCGGAATGCGTGCATAGTGCCATTGTACAAAGGCAAAGGGGATAAGAGTGAGTGCTCAAATTACAGAGGTATAAGTTTGTTGAGTGTTCCTGGTAAATTATATGGGAGGGTATTGATTGAGAGGGTGAAGGCATGTACAGAGCATCAGATTGGGGAAGAGCAGTGTGGTTTCAGAAGTGGTAGAGGATGTGTGGATCAGGTGTTTGCTTTGAAGAATGTATGTGAGAAATACTTAGAAAAACAAATGGATTTGTATGTAGCATTTATGGATCTGGAGAAGGCATATGAAAGAGTGGATAGAGATGCTCTATGGAAGGTATTAAGAATATATGGTGTGGGAGGCAAGTTGTTAGAAGCAGTGAAAAGTTTTTATCGAGGATGTAAGGCATGTGTGCGTGCAGGAAGAGAGGAAAGTGATTGGTTCTCAGTGAATGTAGGTTTGCGGCAGGGGTGTGTGATGTCTCCATGGTTGTTTAATTTGTTTATGGATGGGGTTGTTAGGGAGGTGAATGCAAGAGTTTTGGAAAGAGGGGCAAGTATGAAGTCTGTTGTGGATGAGAGAGCTTGGGGAGTGAGTCAGTTGTTGTTCGCTGATGATACAGCGCTGGTGGCTGATTCATGTGAGAAACTGCAGAAGCTGGTGACTGAGTTTGGTAAAGTGTGTGAAAGAAGAAAGTTAAGAGTAAATGTGAATAAGAGCAAGGTTATTAGGTACAGTAGGGTTGAGGATCAAGTCAATTGGGAGGTAAGTTTGAATGGAGAAAAACTGGAGGAAGTAAAGTGTGTTAGATATCTGGGAGTGGATCTGGCAGCGGATGAAACCATGGAAGCGGAAGTGGATCATAGGGTGGGGGAGGGGGCGAAAATCCCGGGAGCCTTGAAGAATGTGTGGAAGTCGAGAACATTATCTTGGAAAGCAAAAATGGGTATGTTTGAAGGAATAGTGGTTCCAACAATGTTGTATGGTTGCGAGGCGTGGGCTATGGATAGAGTTGTGCGCAGGAGGATGGATGTGCTGGAAATGAGATGTTTGAGGACAATGTGGGGTGTGAGGTGGTTTGATCGAGTAAGTAACGTAAGGGTAAGAGAGATGTGTGGAAATAAAAAGAGTGTGGTTGAGAGAGCAGAAGAGGGTGTTTTGAAATGGTTTCGGCACATGGAGAGAATGAGTGAGGAAAGATTGACCAAGAGGATATATGTGTCGGAGGTGGAGGGAACGAGGAGAAGTGGGAGACCAAATTGGAGGTGGAAAGATGGAGTGAAAAAGATTTTGTGTGATCGGGGCTTGAACATGCAGGAGGATGAAAGGAGGGCAAAGAATAGAGTGAATTGGATCGATGTGGTATACCGGGGTTGACGTGCTGTCAGTGGATTAAAACAGGGCATGTGAAGCGTCTGGGGTAAACCATGGAAAGCTGTGTAGGTATGTATGTTAGCGTGTGTGGACGTATGTATATACATGTGTATGGGGGTGGGTTGGGCCATTTCTTTCGTCTGTTTCCTTGCGCTACCTCGCAAACGCGGGAGACAGCGACAATAAAAAAATATATATATATATATATATATATATATATATATATATATATATATATATATATATATATATATCGAGTAAGTAATGTAAGGTTAAGAGAGATGTGTGGAAACAAAACGAGTGTGGTTGAGAGAGCAGAAGAGGGTGTTTTGAAATAGTTTGGTCACATGGAGGAAAAGATTGACCAAGAGGATATATGTGTCAGGGGTGGAGGGAACGAGGAGAAGTGGGAGACCAAATTGGAAGTGGAAAGATTGAGTGAAAAAGATTTTGAGTGATCGGGGCCTGAACATGCAGGAGGGTGAAAGGCGTGCAAGGAATAGAGTGAATTGGAACGATGTGGTATACCGGGGTCGACATGCTGTCAATGGATTGAACCAGGGCATGTGAAGCGTCTTGGGTAAACCATGGAAAGTTCTGTGGGGCCTGGATGTGGAAAGGGAGCTGTGGTTTCGGTGCATTATTACATGACACCTAGAGACTGAGTGTGAACGAATGGGGCCTTTGTTTTCATTTCCTAGCGCTACCTCGCACACATGAGGGGGGGGGGGGGGGTTGTTATTCCATGTGTGGCAAGGTGGCGATGGGAATGAATAAAGGCAGACAGTATGAATTATGAACATGTGTATATATGTATATGTCTGTGTGTGTGTATATATATGTGTGTGCATTGAAATGTATAGGTATTCATATTTTCGTGTGTGGACGTGTATGTATATGCATGTGTATGTGGGTGGGTTGGGCCATTCTTTCGTCTGTTTCCTTGCGCTACCTCACTAACGCGGGAGACAGCGACAAAGCAAAATAAAAAAAAATATATATATATATATATATATATATATATATATATATATATAGAGGATGTGTGGATCAGGTGTTTGCTTTGAAGAATGTATGTGAGAAATACTTAGAAAAGCAAATGGATTTGTATGTAGCATTTATGGATCTGGAGAAGGCATATGATAGAGTTGATAGAGATGCTCTGTGGAAGGTATTAAGAATATATGGTGTGGGAGGCAAGTTGTTAGAAGCAGTGAAAAGTTTTTATCGAGGATGTAAGGCATGTGTACGTGTAGGAAGAGAGGAAAGTGATTGGTTCTCAGTGAATGTAGGTTTGCGGCAGGGGTGTGTGATGTCTCCATGGTTGTTTAATTTGTTTATGGATGGGGTTGTAAGGGAGGTAAATGCAAGAGTCCTGGAAAGAGGGGCAAGTATGAAGTCTGTTGGGGATGAGAGAGCTTGGGAAGTGAGTCAGTTGTTGTTCGCTGATGATACAGCGCTGGTGGCTGATTCATGTGAGAAACTGCAGAAGCTGGTGACTGAGTTTGGTAAAGTGTGTGGAAGAAGAAAGTTGAGAGTAAATGTGAATAAGAGCAAGGTTATTAGGTACAGTAGGGGTGAGGGTCAAGTCAATTGGGAGGTGAGTTTGAATGGAGAAAAACTGGAGGAAGTGAAGTGTTTTAGATATCTGGGAGTGGATCTGTCAGCGGATGGAACCATGGAAGCGGAAGTGGATCATAGGGTGGGGGAGGGGGCGAAAATTTTGGGAGCCTTGAAAAATGTGTGGAAGTCGAGAACATTATCTCGGAAAGCAAAAATGGGTATGTTTGAGGGAATAGTGGTTCCAACAATGTTGTATGGTTGCGAGGCGTGGGCTATGGATAGAGATGTGCGCAGGAGGATGGATGTGCTGGAAATGAGATGTTTGAGGACAATGTGTGGTGTGAGGTGGTTTGATCGAGTAAGTAACGTAAGGGTAAGAGAGATGTGTGGAAATAAAAAGAGCGTAGTTGAGAGAGCAGAAGAGGGTGTTTTGAAATGGTTTGGGCACATGGAGAGAATGAGTGAGGAGAGATTGACCAAGAGGATATATGTGTCGGAGGTGGAGGGAACGAGGAGAAGAGGGAGACCAAATTGGAGGTGGAAAGATGGAGTGAAAAAGATTTTGTGTGATCGGGGCCTGAACATGCAGGAGGGTGAAAGGAGGGCAAGAAATAGAGTGAATTGGTGTCATGTGGTATACAGGGGTTGACGTGCTGTCAGTGGATTGAAGCAAGGCATGTGAAGCGTCTGGGGTAAACCATGGAAAGCTGTGTAGGTATGTATATTTGCGTGTGTGGACGTGTGTATGTACATGTGTATGGGGGGGGGGGGTTGGGACATTTCTTTCGTCTGTTTCCTTGCGCTACCTCGCAAACGCGGGAGACAGCGACAAAGTATAAAAAAAAAAAAAAAAAAAAAAAAAAAATATATATATATATATATATATATATATATATATATATATATATATATATATATATATATATATACATATATATAAACCCTCCCCTCCTTGTATTTTAACTTTCTAAAAGGGGAAATAGAAGAAGGATTCACGCAGGGAGTGCTCATCCTCCTCGAAGGCTCAGATTGGGGTGTCTAAATGTGTGTGGATGTAACCAAGATGAGAAGAAAGGAGAGATAGGTAGTATGTTTGAGGAAAGGAACCTGGATGTTTTGGCTCTGAGTGAAACGAAGCTCAAGGGTAAAGGGGAAGAGTGGTTTGGGAATGTCTTGGGAGTAAAGTCAGGGGTTAGTGAGAGGACAAGAGCAAGGGAAGGAGTAGCAGTACTCCTGAAACAGGAGTGGTGGGAGAATGTGATAGAGTGTAAGAAAGTAAATTCTAGATTGATATTGGTAAAACTGAAAGTTGATGGAGAGAGATGGGTGATTATTGGTGCATATGCACCTGGGCATGAGAAGAAAGATCATGAGAGGCAAGTGTTTTGGGAGCAGCTGAATGAGTGTGTTAGTGGTTTTGATGCACAAGACCGGGTTATAGTGATGGGTGATTTGAATGCAAAGGTGAGTAATGTGGCAGTTGAGGGAATAATTGGTATACATGGGGTGTTCAGTGTTGTAAATGGAAATGGTGAAGAGCTTGTAGATTTATGTGCTGAAAAAGGACTGGTGATTGGGAATACCTGGTTTAAAAAGCGAGATATACATAAGTATACGTATGTAAGTAGGAGAGATGGCCAGAGAGCGTTATTGGATTACATGTTAATTGATAGGCAAGCGAAAGAGAAACTTTTGGATGTTAATGTGCTGAGAGGTGCAACTGGAGGGATGTCTGATCATTATCTTGTGGAGGCGAAGGTGAAGATTTGTAGGTGTTTTCAGAAAAGAAGAGAGAATGTTGGGTTGAAGAGAGTGGTGAGAGTAAGTGAGCTTGTGAAGGAGACTTGTGTGAGGAAGTACCAGGAGAGACTGAGTACAGAATGGAAAAAGGTGAGAACAAAGGAGGTAAGGGGAGTGGGGGAGGAATGGGATGTATTTAGGGAAGCAGTGATGGCTTGCGCAAAAGATGCTTGTGGCATGAGAAACGTGGGAGATGGGTTGATTTGAAAGGGTAGTGATTGGTGGGATGAAGAAGTAAGATTATTAGTGAAAGAGAAGAGAGAGGCATTTGGACGATTTTTGCAGGGAAAAAATGCAAATGAGTGGGAGATGTATAAAAGAAAGAGGCAGGAGGTTAAGAGAAAGGTGCAAGAGGTGAAAAAGAGGGCAAATGTGAGTTGGGGTTAGAGAGTATCATTAAATTTTAGGGAGAATAAAAAGATGTTCTGGAAGGAGGTAAATAAAGTGCGTAAGACAAGGGAGCAAATGTGAACTTCAGTGAAGGGGGCTAATGGGGAGGTGATAACAAGTAGTGGTGATGTGAGAAGGAGATGGAGTGAGTATTTTGAAGGTTTGTTGAATGTGTTTGATGATAGAGTGGCAGATATAGGGTGTTTTGGTCGAGGTGGCGTGCAGAGTGAGAGGGTTAGGGAAAATGATTTGGTAAACAGAGAAGAGGTAGTAAAAGCGTTGCGGAAGATGAAAGGCAGCAGTTTGGATGGTATTGCAGTGGAATTTATTAAAAAAGGGGGTGATTGTCTTGTTGACTGGTTGGTAAGGTTATTTAATGTATGTATGATTCATGGTGAGGTGCCTGAGGATTGGCGGAATGCTTGCATAGTGCCATTGTACAAAGGCAAAGGGGATAAGAGTGAGTGCTCAAATTACAGAGGAATAAGTTTGTTGAGTATTCCTGGTAAATTATATGGGAGGGTATTAATTGAGAGGGTGAAGGCATGTACAGAGCATCAGATTGGGGAAGAGCAGTGTGGTTTCAGAAGTGGTAGAGGATGTGTGGATCAGGTGTTTGCTTTGAAGAATGTATGTGAGAAGTACTTAGAAAAGCAAATGGATTTGTATGTAGCATTTATGGATCTGGAGAAGGCATATGATAGAGTTGATAGAGATGCTCTGTGGAAGGTACTAAGAATATATGGTGTGGGAGGCAAGTTGTTAGAAGCAGTGAAAAGTTTTTATCGAGGATGTAAGGCATGTGTACGTGTAGGAAGAGAGAAAAGTGATTGGTTCTCAGTGAATGTAGGTTTGCGGCAGGGGCGTGTTATGTCTCCATGGTTGTTTAATTTGTTTATGGATGGGGTTGTTGGGGAGGTAAATGCAAGAGTTTTGGAAAGAGGGGCAAGTATGCAGTCTGTTGTGGATGAGAGAGCTTGGAAAGTGAGTCAGTTGTTGTTCGCTGATGCTACAGCGCTGGTGGCTGATTCATGTGAGAAACTGCAGAAGCTGGTGACTGAGTTTGGAAAAGTGTGTGAAAGAAGAAAGTTAAGAGTAAATGTGAATAAGAGCAAGGTTATTAGGTACAGTAGGGTTGAGGGTCAAGTCAATTGGGAGGTAAGTTTGAATGGAGAAAAACTGGAGGAAGTAAAGTGTTTTAGATATCTGGGAGTGGATCTGGCAGCGGATGGAACCATGGAAGAGGAAGTGAATCACAGGGTGGGGGAGGGGGCGAAAATTCTGGGAGCCTTGAAGAATGTTTGGAAGTCGAGAACATTATCTCGGAAAGCAAAAATGGGTATGTTTGAAGGAATAGTGGTTCCAACAATGTTGTATGGTTGCGAGGCGTGGGCTATGGATAGAGTTGTGCGCAGGAGGATGGATGTGCTGGAAATGAGATGTTTGAGGACAATATGTGGTGTGAGGTGGTTTGATCGAGTAAGTAACGTAAGGGTAAGAGAGATGTGTGGAAATAAAAAGAGTGTGGTTGAGAGAGCAGAAGAGGGTGTTTTGAAATGGTTTCGGCACATGGAGAGAATGAGTGAGGAAAGATTGACCAAGAGGATATATGTGTCGGAGGTGGAGGGAACGAGGAGAAGTGGGAGACCAAATTGGAGGTGGAAAGATGGAGTGAAAAAGATTTTGTGTGATCGGGGCTTGAACATGCAGGAGGATGAAAGGAGGGCAAAGAATAGAGTGAATTGGATCGATGTGGTATACCGGGGTTGACGTGCTGTCAGTGGATTAAAACAGGGCATGTGAAGCGTCTGGGGTAAACCATGGAAAGCTGTGTAGGTATGTATGTTAGCGTGTGTGGACGTATGTATATACATGTGTATGGGGGTGGGTTGGGCCATTTCTTTCGTCTGTTTCCTTGCGCTACCTCGCAAACGCGGGAGACAGCGACAATAAAAAAATATATATATATATATATATATATATATATATATATATATATATATATATATATATATCGAGTAAGTAATGTAAGGTTAAGAGAGATGTGTGGAAACAAAACGAGTGTGGTTGAGAGAGCAGAAGAGGGTGTTTTGAAATAGTTTGGTCACATGGAGGAAAAGATTGACCAAGAGGATATATGTGTCAGGGGTGGAGGGAACGAGGAGAAGTGGGAGACCAAATTGGAAGTGGAAAGATTGAGTGAAAAAGATTTTGAGTGATCGGGGCCTGAACATGCAGGAGGGTGAAAGGCGTGCAAGGAATAGAGTGAATTGGAACGATGTGGTATACCGGGGTCGACATGCTGTCAATGGATTGAACCAGGGCATGTGAAGCGTCTTGGGTAAACCATGGAAAGTTCTGTGGGGCCTGGATGTGGAAAGGGAGCTGTGGTTTCGGTGCATTATTACATGACACCTAGAGACTGAGTGTGAACGAATGGGGCCTTTGTTTTCATTTCCTAGCGCTACCTCGCACACATGAGGGGGGGGGGGGGGGTTGTTATTCCATGTGTGGCAAGGTGGCGATGGGAATGAATAAAGGCAGACAGTATGAATTATGAACATGTGTATATATGTATATGTCTGTGTGTGTGTATATATATGTGTGTGCATTGAAATGTATAGGTATTCATATTTTCGTGTGTGGACGTGTATGTATATGCATGTGTATGTGGGTGGGTTGGGCCATTCTTTCGTCTGTTTCCTTGCGCTACCTCACTAACGCGGGAGACAGCGACAAAGCAAAATAAAAAAAAATATATATATATATATATATATATATATATATATATATATATAGAGGATGTGTGGATCAGGTGTTTGCTTTGAAGAATGTATGTGAGAAATACTTAGAAAAGCAAATGGATTTGTATGTAGCATTTATGGATCTGGAGAAGGCATATGATAGAGTTGATAGAGATGCTCTGTGGAAGGTATTAAGAATATATGGTGTGGGAGGCAAGTTGTTAGAAGCAGTGAAAAGTTTTTATCGAGGATGTAAGGCATGTGTACGTGTAGGAAGAGAGGAAAGTGATTGGTTCTCAGTGAATGTAGGTTTGCGGCAGGGGTGTGTGATGTCTCCATGGTTGTTTAATTTGTTTATGGATGGGGTTGTAAGGGAGGTAAATGCAAGAGTCCTGGAAAGAGGGGCAAGTATGAAGTCTGTTGGGGATGAGAGAGCTTGGGAAGTGAGTCAGTTGTTGTTCGCTGATGATACAGCGCTGGTGGCTGATTCATGTGAGAAACTGCAGAAGCTGGTGACTGAGTTTGGTAAAGTGTGTGGAAGAAGAAAGTTGAGAGTAAATGTGAATAAGAGCAAGGTTATTAGGTACAGTAGGGGTGAGGGTCAAGTCAATTGGGAGGTGAGTTTGAATGGAGAAAAACTGGAGGAAGTGAAGTGTTTTAGATATCTGGGAGTGGATCTGTCAGCGGATGGAACCATGGAAGCGGAAGTGGATCATAGGGTGGGGGAGGGGGCGAAAATTTTGGGAGCCTTGAAAAATGTGTGGAAGTCGAGAACATTATCTCGGAAAGCAAAAATGGGTATGTTTGAGGGAATAGTGGTTCCAACAATGTTGTATGGTTGCGAGGCGTGGGCTATGGATAGAGATGTGCGCAGGAGGATGGATGTGCTGGAAATGAGATGTTTGAGGACAATGTGTGGTGTGAGGTGGTTTGATCGAGTAAGTAACGTAAGGGTAAGAGAGATGTGTGGAAATAAAAAGAGCGTAGTTGAGAGAGCAGAAGAGGGTGTTTTGAAATGGTTTGGGCACATGGAGAGAATGAGTGAGGAGAGATTGACCAAGAGGATATATGTGTCGGAGGTGGAGGGAACGAGGAGAAGAGGGAGACCAAATTGGAGGTGGAAAGATGGAGTGAAAAAGATTTTGTGTGATCGGGGCCTGAACATGCAGGAGGGTGAAAGGAGGGCAAGAAATAGAGTGAATTGGTGTCATGTGGTATACAGGGGTTGACGTGCTGTCAGTGGATTGAAGCAAGGCATGTGAAGCGTCTGGGGTAAACCATGGAAAGCTGTGTAGGTATGTATATTTGCGTGTGTGGACGTGTGTATGTACATGTGTATGGGGGGGGGGGGTTGGGACATTTCTTTCGTCTGTTTCCTTGCGCTACCTCGCAAACGCGGGAGACAGCGACAAAGTATAAAAAAAAAAAAAAAAAAAAAAAAAAAAAATATATATATATATATATATATATATATATATATATATATATATATATATATATATATATATACATATATATAAACCCTCCCCTCCTTGTATTTTAACTTTCTAAAAGGGGAAATAGAAGAAGGATTCACGCAGGGAGTGCTCATCCTCCTCGAAGGCTCAGATTGGGGTGTCTAAATGTGTGTGGATGTAACCAAGATGAGAAGAAAGGAGAGATAGGTAGTATGTTTGAGGAAAGGAACCTGGATGTTTTGGCTCTGAGTGAAACGAAGCTCAAGGGTAAAGGGGAAGAGTGGTTTGGGAATGTCTTGGGAGTAAAGTCAGGGGTTAGTGAGAGGACAAGAGCAAGGGAAGGAGTAGCAGTACTCCTGAAACAGGAGTGGTGGGAGAATGTGATAGAGTGTAAGAAAGTAAATTCTAGATTGATATTGGTAAAACTGAAAGTTGATGGAGAGAGATGGGTGATTATTGGTGCATATGCACCTGGGCATGAGAAGAAAGATCATGAGAGGCAAGTGTTTTGGGAGCAGCTGAATGAGTGTGTTAGTGGTTTTGATGCACAAGACCGGGTTATAGTGATGGGTGATTTGAATGCAAAGGTGAGTAATGTGGCAGTTGAGGGAATAATTGGTATACATGGGGTGTTCAGTGTTGTAAATGGAAATGGTGAAGAGCTTGTAGATTTATGTGCTGAAAAAGGACTGGTGATTGGGAATACCTGGTTTAAAAAGCGAGATATACATAAGTATACGTATGTAAGTAGGAGAGATGGCCAGAGAGCGTTATTGGATTACATGTTAATTGATAGGCAAGCGAAAGAGAAACTTTTGGATGTTAATGTGCTGAGAGGTGCAACTGGAGGGATGTCTGATCATTATCTTGTGGAGGCGAAGGTGAAGATTTGTAGGTGTTTTCAGAAAAGAAGAGAGAATGTTGGGTTGAAGAGAGTGGTGAGAGTAAGTGAGCTTGTGAAGGAGACTTGTGTGAGGAAGTACCAGGAGAGACTGAGTACAGAATGGAAAAAGGTGAGAACAAAGGAGGTAAGGGGAGTGGGGGAGGAATGGGATGTATTTAGGGAAGCAGTGATGGCTTGCGCAAAAGATGCTTGTGGCATGAGAAACGTGGGAGATGGGTTGATTTGAAAGGGTAGTGATTGGTGGGATGAAGAAGTAAGATTATTAGTGAAAGAGAAGAGAGAGGCATTTGGACGATTTTTGCAGGGAAAAAATGCAAATGAGTGGGAGATGTATAAAAGAAAGAGGCAGGAGGTTAAGAGAAAGGTGCAAGAGGTGAAAAAGAGGGCAAATGTGAGTTGGGGTTAGAGAGTATCATTAAATTTTAGGGAGAATAAAAAGATGTTCTGGAAGGAGGTAAATAAAGTGCGTAAGACAAGGGAGCAAATGTGAACTTCAGTGAAGGGGGCTAATGGGGAGGTGATAACAAGTAGTGGTGATGTGAGAAGGAGATGGAGTGAGTATTTTGAAGGTTTGTTGAATGTGTTTGATGATAGAGTGGCAGATATAGGGTGTTTTGGTCGAGGTGGCGTGCAGAGTGAGAGGGTTAGGGAAAATGATTTGGTAAACAGAGAAGAGGTAGTAAAAGCGTTGCGGAAGATGAAAGGCAGCAGTTTGGATGGTATTGCAGTGGAATTTATTAAAAAAGGGGGTGATTGTCTTGTTGACTGGTTGGTAAGGTTATTTAATGTATGTATGATTCATGGTGAGGTGCCTGAGGATTGGCGGAATGCTTGCATAGTGCCATTGTACAAAGGCAAAGGGGATAAGAGTGAGTGCTCAAATTACAGAGGAATAAGTTTGTTGAGTATTCCTGGTAAATTATATGGGAGGGTATTAATTGAGAGGGTGAAGGCATGTACAGAGCATCAGATTGGGGAAGAGCAGTGTGGTTTCAGAAGTGGTAGAGGATGTGTGGATCAGGTGTTTGCTTTGAAGAATGTATGTGAGAAGTACTTAGAAAAGCAAATGGATTTGTATGTAGCATTTATGGATCTGGAGAAGGCATATGATAGAGTTGATAGAGATGCTCTGTGGAAGGTACTAAGAATATATGGTGTGGGAGGCAAGTTGTTAGAAGCAGTGAAAAGTTTTTATCGAGGATGTAAGGCATGTGTACGTGTAGGAAGAGAGAAAAGTGATTGGTTCTCAGTGAATGTAGGTTTGCGGCAGGGGCGTGTTATGTCTCCATGGTTGTTTAATTTGTTTATGGATGGGGTTGTTGGGGAGGTAAATGCAAGAGTTTTGGAAAGAGGGGCAAGTATGCAGTCTGTTGTGGATGAGAGAGCTTGGAAAGTGAGTCAGTTGTTGTTCGCTGATGCTACAGCGCTGGTGGCTGATTCATGTGAGAAACTGCAGAAGCTGGTGACTGAGTTTGGAAAAGTGTGTGAAAGAAGAAAGTTAAGAGTAAATGTGAATAAGAGCAAGGTTATTAGGTACAGTAGGGTTGAGGGTCAAGTCAATTGGGAGGTAAGTTTGAATGGAGAAAAACTGGAGGAAGTAAAGTGTTTTAGATATCTGGGAGTGGATCTGGCAGCGGATGGAACCATGGAAGAGGAAGTGAATCACAGGGTGGGGGAGGGGGCGAAAATTCTGGGAGCCTTGAAGAATGTTTGGAAGTCGAGAACATTATCTCGGAAAGCAAAAATGGGTATGTTTGAAGGAATAGTGGTTCCAACAATGTTGTATGGTTGCGAGGCGTGGGCTATGGATAGAATTGTGCGCAGGAGGATGGATGTGCTGGAAATGAGATGTTTGAGGACAATATGTGGTGTGAGGTGGTTTGATCGAGTAAATAATGTAAGGGTAAGAGAGATGCGTGGAAATAAAAAGAGCGTGGTTGAGAGAGCAGAAGAGGGTGTTTTGAAATGGTTTGGGGACATGGAGAGAATGAGTGACGAAAGATTGACCAAGAGGATACATGTGTCAGAGGTGAAGGGAATGAGGCGAAGTGGGAGACCAAATTGGAGGTGGAAGGATGGAGTGAAAAAGTTTTTGAGCGATCGGGGCCTGAACATACAGGAGGGTAAAAGGCGTGCAAGGAATAGAGTGAATTGGAAGGATGTTGTATACTGCGGTCGACGTGCTGTCAATGGATTGAGCCAGGGCATATGAAACGTCTGGGGTAAACCATGGAAAGTTCTGTGGGGCCTGCATGTGGAAAGGGAGCTGTGGTTTCGGTGCATTACACATGACAGCTAGAGACCGAGTGTGAACGAATGTGGCCTTTGCTGTCTTTTCCTAGCGCTACCTCGCGCACATGAGGGGGGAGGGGGTGTCATTTCATGTGTGGCGGGTTGGCGATGGTAATGGATGAAGGCAGCAAGTATAAATATGTACATGTGTATATATGTATATGTCTGTGTGTGTATATGTATGTATACGTTGAAATGTATAGGTATGTATATGTGCATGTGTGGGCGTTTATGTATATACATGTGTATGTGGGTGGGTTGGGCCATTCTTTCGTCTGTTTCCTTGCGCTATAGACGCTAACGCGGGAGACAGCGACAAAGTATAATAAAATATGAATATATAGAATAAGTATATGAATATATATATATATATATATATATATATATATATATATATATATATATATATATATATATATACACGAATATAGTGCATATGAACGGGCACTTCCATATAACATACAAACCTCCAACGTGGCCCGGGTAACAAGATACACGTGTGTTCAACTATTTTTCTTATGTTATCGTGTTTTGGTTGATAATGGAACGGGTTTTCAAGTTACCTGGGAACAAATCAAAGTTCTTAGTATTAGCAATTAAGACAGACGTAATATTATTACGGCTAACATAATCAAAAGAGACGGGACTGCTTTCTGAAGGTGTACATCATGATACTATACATGTCACTGTTTAACAGTCACATTTTTGTGGTCATTTCTGTGTACTGAACAACGGTGCCATGTCTATTGTACCAGTGTAGACAAACAGCAGTGCTATATCTGTTGTACTAGTGTAGACAAACAATGGTGCCATATCTGTTGTGCCAGTGTAGACAAACAACAGTGCTATCTCTGTTGTACTAGTGTAGACAAACAACGGTGCCATATCTGTTGTGCCAGTGTAGACAAACAACAGTGCTATCTCTGTTGTACTAGTGTAGACAAACAACGGTGCCATGTCTGTTGTGCCAGTGTAGACAAACATCAGTGCTATCTCTGTTGTGCCAGTGTAGACAAACAACAGTGCTATCTCTGTTGTACTAGTGTAGACAAACAACGGTGCCATATCTGTTGTGCCAGTGTAGACAAACAACAGTGCTGTCTCTGTTGTACTAGTGTAGACAAACAACGGTGCCATGTCTGTTGTACCAGTGTAGACAAACAACAGTGCTATCTCTTGTACCAGTGTAGACAAACAAGGGTGCCATGTCTGTTGTACCAGTGTAGACAAACAACAGTGCTATCTCTGTTGTACCAGTGTAGACAAACAACGGTGACATGTCTGTTGTGCCAGTGTAGACAAACAACAGTGCTATCTCTGTTGTACTAGTGTAGACAAACAACGGTGACATGTCTGTTGTGCCCGTGTAGACAAACAACAGTGCTATCTCTGTTGTACCAGTGTAGACAAACAAGGGTGCCATGTCTGTTGTACCAGTGTAGACAAACAACAGTGCTATCTCTGTTGTACCAGTGTAGACAAACAACGGTGACATGTCTGTTGTGCCCGTGTAGACAAACAACAGTGCTATCTCTGTTGTACCATTGTAGACAAACAAGGGTGCCATGTCTGTTGTACCAGTGTAGACAAAGAACAGTGCTATCTCTGTTGTAACAGTGTAGACAAACAACGGTGCCATGTCTGTTGTGCCAGTGTAGACAAACAACAGTGCTATCTCTGTTGTACTAGTGTAGACAAACAAGGGTGCCATGTCTGTTGTACCAGTGTAGACAGACAGCAGTGCTATCTCTGTTGTACTAGTGTAGACAAACAAGGGTGCCATGTCTGTTGTACCAGTGTAGACAGACAGCAGTGCTATCTCTGTTGTACTAGTGTAGACAAACAAGGGTGCCATGTCTGTTGTACCAGTGTAGACAGACAGCAGTGCTATCTCTGTTGTACTAGTGTAGACAAACAACGGTGCCATGTCTGTTGTACCACTGTAGACAGTGTCTACATCTTTGCATGGCTTACATTGAAGGTCATAAACACTTCTATAGAGTTTCAGATAATATTTATTGTGAAGTTATTGTAGTGGAAGGCAACCTGTCTTACAATAGGAGAATTGTGTAACATTAAACATTTCGACATTTTGTTACTAGAGGTAATTCTTTGCTTTCCAGTAAGTGTGGTTCACTTAGGATAACATAAGTGCCTAGATATACGTTTTTTGATATTCTTCTGCAAGATTTATGTAATGATCTTAAAAACATAAACTTAACTACAGACATTTTTGTACAAGAATCTTGTACTTAATGAATATAGCTCACAGATTTGGTAGTCTTCATCTACATAATGAAGAACTAGTAGTCATCATCAAGAAATTATGTCTTCATTTTACCATTCCATTTTGAAGGTGTGTTTTATGCGGGTTCATTCATCCCAGAAATCATGGCATTATGTACGTAGTGAAAGAAACCCGATTTTGGCATAATTTCTGATTGATCTTCAGTCATGAATAAGTTAGCACTAAGGGAACCTTCCTCCCAGGGAAAAACCAATTTTCTGTCAAACTGAAGAATGATTAGGAAAAAGAAATCAAAATGGCGTCAACTGGTGGTAGACAGACCCACCAACTGTCTACCCTCAGCTGGTGGCAGACCGACCCAATAACTGTCTACCGTCAACTAGAGGCAGATGGACTTATCAACTGTCTCCCTCAGCCCGTGGCAGACAGACCCACTAGCTGTCTACCCTCAATTGGTGGCAGACGGACCCACCAACTGTTTGTCATCAACTGGTGGCAGACCGACCAACCACTGTCTGCCGTCAACTGGTGGCAGACTGACCCATCTTCTGCTGTCTACCATCAACTAGTGGCAGACCGACTCCCTCTTACAACCGTCAACTGTTGGCACAGTAACTCCTTTTAGGTCTACCCGACTCCACCGCCAGCTGGTGGCAGACCAACTCCCACCTAGTCTACTGGTGGCAGACCAACTCCCTCTTAGTCTACCGTCAATTGGTGGCAGACCAACTCCCTCGATCTGCCGTCAACTGGTGGCAGACCAACTCCCTCTTGATCTACAGTCAATCTGTGGCAATCCGACTCACTCATTCTATCGTCAACTAGTGGCAGACCAACTTACCCTCAGTCTGCTGTGAACTGATGGCAGACCGACTCATCCTATCCATCAACTAGTGGCAGACCAACTTACCCTCAGTCTGCTGTGAACTGATGGCAGACCGACTCATCCTATCCATCAACTAGTGGCAGACCAACTTACCCTCAGTCTGCTGTGAACTGATGGCAGACCGACTCATCCTATCCATCAACTAGTGGCAGACCAACTTACCCTCAGTCTGCTGTGAACTGATGGCAGACCGACTCATCCTATCCATCAACTAGTGGCAGACCAACTTACCCTCAGTCTGCTGTGAACTGATGGCAGACCGACTCATCCTATCCATCAACTAGTGGCAGACCAACTTACCCTCAGTCTGCTGTGAACTGATGGCAGACCGACTCATCCTATCCATCAACTAGTGGCAGACCAACTTACCCTCAGTCTGCTGTGAACTGATGGCAGACCGACTCATCCTATCCATCAACTAGTGGCAGACCAACTTACCCTCAGTCTGCTGTGAACTGATGGCAGACCGACTCATCCTATCCATCAACTAGTGGCAGACCAACTTACCCTCAGTCTGCTGTGAACTGATGGCAGACCGACTCATCCTATCCATCAACTAGTGGCAGACCAACTTACCCTCAGTCTGCTGTGAACTGATGGCAGACCGACTCATCCTATCCATCAACTAGTGGCAGACCAACTTACCCTCAGTCTGCTGTGAACTGATGGCAGACCGACTCATCCTATCCATCAACTAGTGGCAGACCAACTTACCCTCAGTCTGCTGTGAACTGATGGCAGACCGACTCATCCTATCCATCAACTAGTGGCAGACCAACTTACCCTCAGTCTGCTGTGAACTGATGGCAGACCGACTCATCCTATCCATCAACTAGTGGCAGACCAACTTACCCTCAGTCTGCTGTGAACTGATGGCAGACCGACTCATCCTATCCATCAACTAGTGGCAGACCAACTTACCCTCAGTCTGCTGTGAACTGATGGCAGACCGACTCATCCTATCCATCAACTAGTGGCAGACCAACTTACCCTCAGTCTGCTGTGAACTGATGGCAGACCGACTCATCCTATCCATCAACTAGTGGCAGACCAACTTACCCTCAGTCTGCTGTGAACTGATGGCAGACCGACTCATCCTATCCATCAACTAGTGGCAGACCAACTTACCCTCAGTCTGCTGTGAACTGATGGCAGACCGACTCATCCTATCCATCAACTAGTGGCAGACCAACTTACCCTCAGTCTGCTGTGAACTGATGGCAGACCGACTCATCCTATCCATCAACTAGTGGCAGACCAACTTACCCTCAGTCTGCTGTGAACTGATGGCAGACCGACTCATCCTATCCATCAACTAGTGGCAGACCAACTTACCCTCAGTCTGCTGTGAACTGATGGCAGACCGACTCATCCTATCCATCAACTAGTGGCAGACCAACTTACCCTCAGTCTGCTGTGAACTGATGGCAGACCGACTC
Organism: Panulirus ornatus; assembly: GCF_036320965.1. NCBI lineage: Eukaryota > Metazoa > Arthropoda > Malacostraca > Decapoda > Palinuridae > Panulirus > Panulirus ornatus. Next base: position 22,019,625 of record NC_092238.1, read on the forward strand.
ATCCTATCCATCAACTAGTGGCAGACCAACTTACCCTCAGTCTGCTGTGAACTGATGGCAGACCGACTCATCCTATCCATCAACTAGTGGCAGACCAACTTACCCTCAGTCTGCTGTGAACTGATGGCAGACCGACTCATCCTATCCATCAACTAGTGGCAGACCAACTTACCCTCAGTCTGCTGTGAACTGATGGCAGACCGACTCATCCTATCCATCAACTAGTGGCAGACCGACCCATCCTCAATTGGAAACAGGCCACCTCGCCTTCTGTCTACCGTCAGCTGGTGGCAGACCGACCCTCCCTCTGTTTACGGTCAACTGATGGCAGACCGACTCGCTATCTGTCTACTGTCAGCTGGTGGCAAATGGACTCATCCGTTGTCTACCGTGAATTGGTGACAGACCGACTCACCCTCTGTCTACCGTCAACTGATGGCGGATCGAATTCACTCTCTGTCTACCGTTAATTGATGGGAAACTGACCTACCCTCTGTCTACCGTCAACTGGTGGCAGACCAACTGAACTTCTGTTTAACGTCAACTGGTAGCAGACCGACTCGCTGTCTGTCTACTGTCAACTGGTGGCAAACAGACTCACCCTTTCTATACCGTTAATTGGTGGCAGACCGACTCACCATCTGTCTACCGTCAACTAGTGGCAGACCGACTCACCCGCTGTTTACCGTCAATTGATGGCAGACCAACCCAATCTCTGTCTACCGTCATCTGGTGGCAGACCGACTCACCCGCTGTTTACCGTCAGCCAGTGGCAGACCAACCCAACCTGTCTACCGTCAACTGGTGGCAGACCGACCCACCAACTGTCTACACACAAACTTTCTGAGAGGCTTTTCCGTTAATGAGACCTTCCTGCCTGGGATAACCGAGGGACAGGACTGACCAGAGCAGTACTGTTGATGCTGTCTCTGTGGTCACGTTGATGCTGTCTCTGTGGTCACGTTGATGCTGTCTCTGTGGTCACGTTGATGCTGTCTCTGTGGTCACGTTGATGCTGTCTCTGTGGTCACGTTGATGCTGTCTCTGTGGTCACGTTGATGCTGTCTCTGTGGTCACGTTGATGCTGTTCCTGTGGTCACGTTGATGCTGTCTCTGTGGTCACGTTGATGCTGTCTCTGTGGTCACGTTGATGCTGTTCCTGTGGTCACGTTGGTGCTGTCTCTGTGGTCACGTTGATGCTGTCTCTGTGGTCACGTTGATGCTGTCTCTGTGGTCACGTTGATGCTGTCTCTGTGGTCACGTTGATGCTGTCTCTCTGGTCACGTTGATGCTGTTCCTGTGGTCACGTTGATGCTGTCTCTGTGGTCACGTTGATGCTGTCTCTGTGGTCACGTTGATGCTGTCTCTGTGGTCACGTTGATGCTGTCTCTGTGGTCACGTTGATGCTGTCTCTGTGGTCACGTTGATGCTGTCTCTGTGGTCACGTTGATGCTGTCTCTGTGGTCACGTTGATGCTGTCTCTGTGGTCACGTTGATGCTGTCTCTGGTCACGTTGATGCTGTCTCTGTGGTCACGTTGATGCTGTCTCTGTGGTCACGTTGATGCTGTCTCTGCGGTCACGTTGATGCTGTCTCTGTGGTCACATTGATGCTGTTCCTGTGGTCACGTTGGTGCTGTCTCTGTGGTCACGTTGATGCTGTTCCTGTGGTCACGTTGATGCTGTCTCTGTGGTCACGTTGATGCTGTCTCTGTGGTCACGTTGGTGCTGTCTCTGTGGTCACGTTGATGCTGTTCCTGTGGTCACGTTGATGCTGTCTCTGTGGTCACATTGATGCTGTTCCTGTGGTCACGTTGATGCTGTCTCTGTGGTCACGTTGATGCTGTCTCTGTGGTCACATTGATGCTGTTCCTGTGGTCACGTTGGTGCTGTCTCTGTGGTCACGTTGATGCTGTCCCTGTGGTCACGTTGATGCTGTCTCTGTGGTCACTTTGATGCTGTCTCTGTGGTCACGTTGATGCTGTCTCTGTGGTCACGTTGATGCTGTCTCTGTGGTCACATTGATGCTGTCTCTGGTCACGTTGATGCTGTCTCTATGGTCACGTTGATACTGTCTCTGTGGTCACGTTGATGCTGTCTCTGGTCACGTTGATGCTGTCTGTGGTCACGTTGAGGCTGTCTCTGGTCACGTTGATGGTGTCTCTGTGGTCACGTTGATGCTGTCTCTGGTCACGTTGATGCTGTCTCTGTGGTCACGTTGATGCTGTCTCTGTGGTCACGTTGATGCTGTCTCTGTGGTCACATTGATGCTGTCTCTGTGGCCAGGTTGATGCTGTCTCTGGTCACGTTGATGCTGTCGCTGTGGTCACGTTGATGCTGTCTCTGTGGCCAGGTTGATGCTGTCTCTGTGGCCAGGTTGATGCTGTCCCTGTGGTCCGGTTGATGCTGTCTCTGTGGCCAGGTTGATGCTGTCTGTGGTTAGGTTGATGCTGTCTCTGTGGTCAGGTTGATGCGGTCTCTGTGGTCAGGTTGATGCTGTCTCTGTGGCCAGGTTGATGCTGTCTCTGTGGTCAGGTTGATTCTGTCTCTGTGGTCAGGTTGATGCTGTCTCTGTGGTCAGGTTGATGCTGTCTCTGTGGTTAGGTTGATGCTGTCTCAGTGGCCAGGTTGATGCTGTCTCTGTGGCCAGGTTGATGCTGTCCCTGTGGTCCGGTTGATGCTGTCTCTGTGGTCCGGTTGATGCTGTCTGTGGTTAGGTTGATGCTGTCTCTGTGGTCAGGTTGATGCTGTCTCTGTGGTCACGTTGATGCTGTCTCTGTTGCCAGGTTGATGCTGTCTCTGTGGTTAGGTTGATGCTGTCTCTGTGACCAGACTGATGCTGTCTCTGTGGTCAGGTTGATGCTGTCTCTGTGGTCACGTTGATGCTGTCTCTGTGGTCACGTTGATGCTGTCTCTGTGGTCACATTGATGCTGTTCCTGTGGTCACGTTGATGCTGTCTCTGTGGTCACGTTGATGCTGTCCCTGTGGTCACGTTGATGCTGTCTCTGTGGTCACTTTGATGCTGTCTCTGTGGTCACGTTGATGCTGTCTCTGTGGTCACGTTGATGCTGTCTCTGTGGTCACATTGATGCTGTCTCTGGTCACGTTGATGGTGTCTCTATGGTCACGTTGATGCTGTCTCTGTGGTCACGTTGATGCTGTCTCTGTGGTCACATTGATGCTGTTCCTGTGGTCACGTTGGTGCTGTCTCTGTGGTCACGTTGATGCTGTCCCTGTGGTCACGTTGATGCTGTCTCTGTGGTCACTTTGATGCTGTCTCTGTGGTCACGTTGATGCTGTCTCTGTGGTCACGTTGATGCTGTCTCTGTGGTCACATTGATGCTGTCTCTGGTCACGTTGATGGTGTCTCTATGGTCACGTTGATGCTGTCTCTGTGCTCACGTTGATGCTGTCTCTGGTCAAGTTGCTGCTGTCTGTGGTCACGTTGAGGCTGTCTCTGGTCACGTTGATGGTGTCTCTGTGGTCACGTTGATGCTGTCTCTGGTCACGTTGATGCTGTCTCTGTGGTCACGTTGATGCTGTCTCTGTGGTCACGTTGATGCTGTCTCTGTGGTCACATTGATGCTGTCTCTGTGGCCAGGTTGATGCTGTCTCTGATCACGTTGATGCTGTCGCTGTGGTCACGTTGATGCTGTCTCTGTGGCCAGGTTGATGCTGTCTCTGTGGCCAGGTTGATGCTGTCCCTGTGGTCCGGTTGATGCTGTCTCTGTGGTCCGGTTGATGCTGTCTGTGGTTAGGTTGATGCTGTCTCTGTGGTCAGGTTGATGCGGTCTCTGTGGTCAGGTTGATGCTGTCTCTGTGGCCAGGTTGATGCTGTCTCTGTGGTCAGGTTGATGCTGTCTCTGTGACCAGACTGATGCTGTCTCTGTGGTCAGGTTGATGCTGTCTCTGTGGTTAGGTTGATGCTGTCTCAGTGGCCAGGTTGATGCTGTCCCTGTGGCCAGGTTGATGCTGTCCCTGTGGTCCGGTTGATGCTGTCTCTGTGGTCCGGTTGATGCTGTCTGTGGTTAGGTTGATGCTGTCTCTGTGGTCAGGTTGATGCTGTCTCTGTGGTCATGTTGATGCTGTCTCTGTTGCCAGGTTGATGCTGTCTCTGTGGTTAGGTTGATGCTGTCTCTGTGACCAGACTGATGCTGTCTCTGTGGTCAGGTTGATGCTGTCTCTGTGGTCACGTTGATGCTGTCTCTGTGGTCACGTTGATGCTGTCTCTGGTCACGTTGATGGTGTCTCTGTGGTCACGTTGATGCTGTCTCTGTGGTCACGTTGATGCTGTCTCTGTGGTCACGTTGATGCTGTCTCTGTGGTCACATTGATGCTGTCTCTGTGGTCACGTTGATGCTGTCTCTGTGGTCACGTTGATGCTGTCCCTGTGGTCACATTGATGCTGTCTCTGTGGTCACTTTGATGCTGTCTCTGTGGTCACGTTGATGCTGTGTCTGTGGTCACGTTGATGCTGTCTCTGTGGTCACATTGATGCTGTCTCTGGTCACGTTGATGGTGTCTCTATGGTCACGTTGATGCTGTCTCTGTGGTCACGTTGATGCTGTCTCTGGTCACGTTGATGCTGTCTGTGGTCACGTTGAGGCTGTCTCTGTGGTCACGTTGATGGTGTCTCTGTGGTCACGTTGATGCTGTCTCTGGTCACGTTGATGCTGTCTCTGTGGTCACGTTGATGCTGTCTCTGTGGTCACGTTGATGCTGTCTCTGTGGTCACATTGATGCTGTCTTTGTGGCCAGGTTGATGCTGTCTCTGGTCACGTTGATGCTGTCGCTGTGGTCACGTTGATGCTGTCTCTGTGGCCAGGTTGATGCTGTCTCTGTGGCCAGGTTGATGCTGTCCCTGTGGTCCTGTTGATGCTGTCTCTGTGGTCCGGTTGATGCTGTCTGTGGTTAGGTTGATGCTGTCTCTGTGGTCAGGTTGATGCTGTCTCTGTTGTCCAGGTTGATGCTGTCTCTGTGGCCAGGTGCTACTGTCTGTGCTCAGGCTTGATGCTGTCTCTGTGCCACGCGTTGATGCATGTCTCGTTGGCTAGGTTGATGCTGGCTCTCTGGCCAGGTTCATGCTGCCTCTGTGGTCGGGTTGATGCTGTCTCTGTGGCCAGGTTGATGCTGTCTCTGTGGCCTGATTGATTTTGTCTCTTTGGCTAGGTTGATGCTGCCTCTCTGGCCAGGTTGTTGCTGCCTCTGTGGTCGGGTTGATGCTGCCTCTCTGGCCAGGTTTTAGCTGCCTCTGTGGTCGGGTCGATGCTGTCTCTGTGACCGGGTTCACGCCTTTGTGGACAGGTTGATACTGTCCCTCTGGCGGGACTGATGTCACATCTTGCTTCTGTAGCTTGGTTGATAACATTTTGTGGCTGGCATGATGCCACATGTTGTGGCCGGCATGATGCCACATGTTATGGCCGGCATGATGCCACATGTTGTGGCCGGCATGATGCCACATGTTATGGCCGGCATGATGCCATATGTTGTGGCCGGCATGATGCCCACATGTTATGGCCGGCATGATGCCACATGTTGTGGCCGGCATGATGCCACATGTTGTGGCCGGCATGATGCCACATGTTGTGGTCGGCATGATGCCACATGTTGTGGCCGGCATGATGCCACATGTTGTGGTCGGCATGATGCCACATGTTATGGTCGGCATGATGCCACATGTTGTGGTCGGCATGATGCCACATGTTATGGCCGGCATGATGCCACATGTTATGGCCGGCATGATGCCACATGTTGTGGCCGGCATGATGCCACATGTTATGGCCGGCATGATGCCACATTTTGTGGCTGGCATGATGCCACATGTTGTGGCCGGCATGATGCCACATGTTATGGCCGGCATGATGCCACATGTTATGGCCGGCATGATGCCACATGTTGTGGCCGGCATGATGCCACATGTTATGGCCGGCATGATGCCACATGTTGTGGTCGGCATGATGCCACATGTTATGGCCGGCATGATGCCACATGTTGTGGCCGGCATGATGCCACATGTTATGGCCGGCATGATGCCACATGTTGTGGCCGGCATGATGCCACATGTTATGGCCGGCATGATGCCACATGTTGTGGCCGGCATGATGCCACATGTTATGGCCGGCATGATGCCACATGTTATGGTCGGCATGATGCCACATGTTGTGGTCGGCATGATGCCACATTTTGTGGCCGGCATGATGCCACATTTTGTGGCCGGCATGATGCCACATGTTGTGGCCGGCATGATGCCACATGTTGTGGCCGGCATGATGCCACATGTTATGGCCGGCATGATGCCACATGTTGTGGCCGGCATGATGCCACATGTTGTGGTCGGCATGATGCCACATGTTGTGGCCGGCATGATGCCACATGTTATGGCCGGCATGATGACACATGCTGTGGCCGGCATGATGCCACATGTTGTGGCCGGCATGATGCCACATGTTGTGGCCGGCATGATGCCACATGTTGTGGCTGGCATGATGCCACATGTTGTGGTCGGCATGATGCCACATGTTGTGGCCGGCATGATGCCACATGTTGTGGCCGGCATGATGCCACATGTTGTGGTCGGCATGATGCCACATGTTGTGGCCGGCATGATGCCACATGTTGTGGCCGGCATGATGCCACATGTTATGGCTGGCATGATGCCACATGTTGTGGTCGGCATGATGCCACATGTTGTGGTCGGCATAATGCCACATGTTGTGGTCGGCATGATGCAACATGTTATGGCCGGCATGATGCCACATGTTGTGGCCGGCATGATGCCACATGTTGTGGCCGGCATGATGCCACAAGTTATGGCCGGCATGATGCCACATGTTGTGGCCGGCATGATGCCACATGTTATGGCCGGCATGATGCCACATGTTGTGGTCGGCATGATGCCACATGTTGTGGTCGGCATGATGCCACATGTTATGGTCGGCATGATGCCACATGTTGTGGCCGGCATGATGCCACATGTTGTGGCCGGCATGATGCCACATGTTGTGGTCGGCATGATGCCACATGTTGTGGTCGGCATGATTCCACATGATGTGGTCGGCATGATGCCACATGTTGTGGTCGGCATGATGCCACATGTTGTGGCCGGCATGATGCCACATGTGGCCGGCATGATGCCACATGTTGTGGTCGGCATGATGCCACATGTTGTGGCCGGCATGATGCCACATGTGGCCGGCATGATGCCACAAGTTGTGGCCGGCATGATGCCACATGTTGTGGCTGGCATGATGCCACATGTTGTGGCCGGCATGATGCCACATGTTGTGGTCGGCATGATGCCACAAGTTGTGGCCGGCATGATGCCACATGTTGTGGCTGGCATGATGCCACATGTTGTGGCCTGCATGATGCCACATGTTGTGGGCCTGCATTATGCCACATGTTGTGGTCGGCATGATGCCACATGTTGTGGCCGGCATGATGCCACACGTTATGGCCGGCATGATGCCACATGTTGTGGCCGGCTAGATACCACATGTTATGGCCGGCATGATGCCACATGTTGGCTTTATGACGACCTCAACTCACACACCAGGACTACAATATACATGTGGCCCAACCTCAACTCACACACCAGGACTACAATATACGTGTGAACCAACCTCAACTCATACACCAGGATTACAATATACGTGTGACCCAACCTCAACTCATACACCAGGATGACAATATACGTGTGACCCAACCTCAACTCATACACCAGGATTACAATATACGTGTGAACCAACCTCAACTCATACACCAGGATGACAATATACGTGTGAACCAACCTCAACTCACACACCAGGATGACAATATACGTGTGACCCAACCTCAACTCAAAACACCAGGATTACAATATGTTTGACCCAACCTCAACTCAAACACCAGGATTACAATATACGTGTGAACCAACCTCAGCTCACACACCAGGATGACAATATACGTGTGGCCCAACCTCAACTCACACACCAGGATTACAATATACGTGTGAACCAACCTCAACTCACACACCAGGATGACAATATACGTGTGAACCAACCTCAACTCATACACCAGGATGACAATATACGTGTGACCCAACCTCAACTCACACACCAGGATTACAATATACGTGTGGCCAAACCTCAACTCACACACCAGGATTACAATATACGTGTGACCCAAACTCAACTCACACACCAGGACTACAATATACGTGTGAACCAACCTCAACTCACACACCAGGATGACAATATACGTGTGACCCAACCTCAACTCACACAACAGGATTACAATATACGTGTGACCCAACCTCAACTCACACACCAGGATTACAATATACGTGTGACCCAACCTCAACTCAAACACCAGGATTACAATATGTTTGACCCAACCTCAACTCAAACACCAGGATTACAATATACATGTGGTCCAACCTCAACTCACGCACCAGGACTACAATGTACGTGTGACCCAACCTCAACTCACACACCAGGATTACAATATACGTGTGAACCAACCTCAACTCATACACCAGGATTACAATATACGTGTGACCCAACCTCAACTCACACACCAGGATGACAATATACGTGTGAACCAACCTCAACTCATACACCAGGATTACAATATACGTGTGACCCAACCTCAACTCACACACCAGGATTACAATATACGTGTGAACCAACCTCAACTCATACACCAGGATGACAATATACGTGTGAACCAACCTCAACTCATACACCAGGATTACGAAATACGTGTGACCCAACCTCAACTCACACACACATGTTTTGGACAGTCACATGTTTACCAAATGGCGTCCTAGCTTCGTCTCTTCGATGTTTATCAACTGACTGTTATATTTCTCTCTTGTGTCTCCCCTGATGATGTGATTATTACACGAAAGTGCACTTGGGAACTTTTCGTGTTTCATTTTCCCCGTGGACTCATAGGAATATCTTGATCACGCGCAAAATTGTGATCCTTTCCAATATATATATATATATATATATATATATATATATATATATATATATATATATATATATATATATATATATATTATATATATATATATATATATATATATATATATATATATATATATATATATATATATATATATATATATATATATATATATATATATATGAGAGTTGGGGTGAGAGAGTATCATTAGATTTAAGGGAGAATAAAAAGATGTTCTGGAAGGATGTAAATAAAGTGCGTAAGACAAGGGAACAAATGGGAACTTCAGTGAAGGGGGCTAATGGGGAGGTGATAACAAGTAGTGGTGTTGTGAGAAGGAGATGGAGTGAGTATTTTGAAGGTTTGTTGAATGTGTTTGATGATAGAGTGGCAGATATAAGGTGTTTTGGTCGAGGTGGTGTGCAAAGTGAGAGGGTTAGGGAAAATGATTTGGTAAAGAGAGAAGAGGTAGTAAAAGCTTTGCGGAAGATGAAAGCCGGCAAGGCAGCAGGTTTGGATGGTATTGCAGTGGAATTTATTAAAAAAGGGGGTGACTGTATTGTTGACTGGTTGGTAAGGTTATTTAATGTATGTATGATTCATGGTGAGGTACCTGAGGATTGGCGGAATGCGTGCATAGTGCCATTGTACAAAGGCAAAGGGGATAAGAGTGAGTGCTCAAATTACAGAGGTATAAGTTTGTTGAGTATTCCTGGTAAATTATATGGGAGGGTATTGATTGAGAGGGTGAAGGCATGTACAGAGCATCAGATTGGGGAAGAGCAGTGTGGTTTCAGAAGTGGTAGAGGATGTGTGGATCAGGTGTTTGCTTTGAAGAATGTATGTGAGAAATACTTAGAAAAGCAAATGGATTTGTATGTAGCATTTATGGATCTGGAGAAGGCATATGATAGAGTTGATAGAGATGCTCTGTGGAAGGTACTAAGAATATATGGTGTGGGAAGCAAGTTGTTAGAAGCAGTGAAAAGTTTTTATCGAGGATGTAAGGCATGTGTACGTGTAGGAAGAGAGGAAAGTGATTGGTTCTCAGTGAATGTAGGTTTGCGGCAGGGGTGTGTGAGGTCTCCATGGTTGTTTAATTTGTTTATGGATGGGGTTGTTAGGAAAGTGAATGCAAGAGTTTTGGAAAGAGGGGCAAGTATGAAGTCTGTTGGGGATGGGAGAGCTTGGGAACTGAATCAGTTGTTGTTTGCTGATGATACAGCGCTGGTGGCTGACTCATGTGAGTAACTGCAGAAGCTGGTGACTGAGTTTGGTGAAGTGTGTGAAAGAAGAAAGTTAAGAGTAAATGTGAATAAGAGCAATGTTATTAGGTACCGTAGGGTTGAGGGACAAGTCAATTGGGAGGTAAGTTCGAATGGAGAAAAACTGGAGGAAGTAAAGTGTTTTAGATATCTGGGAGTGGATCTGGCAGCGGATGGAACCATGGAAGCGGAAGTGAATCATAGGGTGGGGGAGGGGGCGAAAATCCTGGGAGCCTTGAAGAATGTGTGGAAGTCGAGAACATTATCTCCGAAAGCAAAAATGGATATGTTTGAAGGAATAGTGGTTCCAACAATGTTGCATGGTTGCGAGGCGTGGGCTATGGATAGTGTGCGCAGGAGGGTGGATGTGATGGAAATGAGATGTTTGAGGACAATATGTGGTGTGAGGTGGTTTGATCGAGTAAGTAATGTAAGGGTAAGAGAGATGTGTGGAAATAAAAAGAGCGTGGTTGAGAGAGCAGAAGAGGGTGTTTTGAAATGGTTTGGTCACATGGAGAGAATGAGTGAGGAAAGATTGACCAAGAGGATATATGTGTCGGAGGTGGAGGAAACGAGGAGAAGTGGGAGACCAAATTGGAGGTGGAAAGATGGAGTGAAAAAGATTTTGAGTGATCGGGGCCTGAACATGCAGGAGGGTGAAAGGCGGGCAAGGAATAGAGTGAATTGGATCGATGTGGTATACCGGGGTCGACGTGCTGTCAATGGATTGAATCAGGGCATGTGAAGCGTCTGGGGTAAACCATGGAAAGTTCTGTGGGGCCTGCATGTGGAAAGGGAGCTGTGGTTTCGGGCATTATTGCATGACAGCCAGAGACTGAGTGTGAACGAATGGGGCCTTTGTTGTCTTTTCCTAGCGTTACCTCGCGCGCATGCAGGGGGAGGGGGTTGTCATTCCATGTGTGGCGGGCTGGCGACGGGAATGAATAAAGGCAGCAAGTATGAATTATGTACGTGTATATATGTACATGTCTGTGTATGTGTATATATGTATACGTTAAAATTTGTAGGTATGTATATGTGCGTGTGTGGACGTGTATTTACATGCATGTGTGTGTGGGTGGGTTGGGCCAGTCTTTCGTCTCATCCCTGGGGATGTTGGAGGAAGAATACTTCCCACGTATTCCCTGTGTGTCGTAGAAGGCAACCCAAAGGGGAGGGAGCGGGGGGGGGGGGGACTGGAAATCCTCCCCTCATGTATTTAATTTTCCAAAGGAAGGAACAGAGAAGGGAGCCAAGTGAGGATATTCCCTCAAAGTCTCAGTCCTCTGTTCTTAACACTCCCTGGCTCTGTTGCAAGGTAATGGTGTAGTGTACATTAATTTTGCTTTGTTACATCATTATATTGTTCTTACTATCATTATCTGTTACACAGTTATCTTAATGATATTTCATCCTTGTTATGTGATCAGGGTGGAGCAGTCACACATGCTGAGTATGGAGACTTGGGATCTGAGGCAGATGTGCCAGACCCCACCACAGGCTTGACCCTACGTCACCGCACAGCTATGCTTCGAACCTGGAACCTGGTTCGACCTGACCTGAAGGAACATGGTGCCAACTTCTTCGTAAGGTCAGGTCTATTTTGTTGCCTAACTTAACCATAATTATTTTATCTTACACATGTAAATAACATTAACATACATGCGCGATATAAAAATACATTAACATACATGCCAAATAAAAATACGTGAACATACATGTGATACACATATGAAAATAACATTATATACATGTGATACTCATATTGAAATAACATTATGTACTTATATACATGTGATACACATATTGAAATAACATTATGTTCTTATACACATATGATACACATTAAGATAACATTATGTACTTGTATAATGTGATACACGTATTTAAATAACATTATGTACTTATATACATGTGATACACATATTAAAATAACATTATGTACTTATACACATATGATACACATTGAAATAACATTATGTACTTATATAATGTGATACACATATTTAAATAACATTATGTACTTATATACATGTGATACACATATCAAAATAACATTATGTACTTATATACATGTGATACACATATCAAAATAACATTGTTATACACATATGGTACACATATTAAAATAACATTATGTACTTATATAATGTGATATACATATATAAATAACATTATGTACTTATATACATGTGATACACATATCAAAATAACATTGTTATACACATATGGTACACATATTAAAATAACATTATGTACTTATATAATGTGATATACATATATAAATAACATTATGTACTTATATACATGTGATACACATATTAGAATGATATTATGTACTTATACACATATGATACACATATTGAAATAACAGTATGTACTTATATAATGTGATACACATATTTAAATAACATCATGTACTTATATACATGTGATACACATATCAAAATAACATTTTGTACATGTGATACACATATTAAAATAACATTATGTACATGTCATACTCATATTAGAATAACATTATGTACTTATATGCATGTGATACACATATTAGAATAACATTATGTACTTATACACATATGATACACATACTAAAATGACATTATGTACTTATATAATGTGATACACATATTTGAATAACATTATGTACTCATATACGTGTGATACACATATTAAGATAACATTTTGTACTTATACACATATGATACACATATTAGATTAACATTATGTACTTTTATAATGTGATGCACATATTTAAATAACATTATGTACTTATATATCTGATACACATATTTAGATAACATTATGTACTCATACACATATGATACACATATTGAAATAACATTATGTACTTATATAATGTGATACACATATTTAGATAACATTTTGTACTTATATAGATGTGATACATTTATCAAAATAACATTATGTACATGTCATACTCATATTAGAATAACATTATGTACTTATACACATATGATACATATTAAAATAACATTATATACTTTTATAATGTCATACACATATTTAAATAACATTATGTACTTATATACATGTAATACACTTATCAAAATAACATTATGTACATGCCATACTCAGAATAACATTATGTACTTGTAGACCTGTGATACACATATTGAAATAACATTATGTACTTATATACATATGATACACATATTAAAATAACATATGTACTTATATAATGTGATACACATATTTAGATAACATTATGTACTTATATACATGTGATACACATATTTAGATAACATTATGTACTCATATACTTTTGATACACATATTAGAATAACATTATGTACATGTGATACACATATTAAAATAACATTATGTACTTGTACACATATGGTACACATATTAGAATAACATTATGTACTTATATAATGAGTGAATGTTGGGGTGAAGAGGGTGGTGAGAGTAAGTGAGCTTGGGAAGGAGACTTGTGTGAGGAAGTACCAGGAGAGACTGAGTACAGAATGGAAAAAGGTGAGAACAATGGAAGTAAGGGGAGTGGGGGAGGAATGGGATGTATTTAGGGAATCAGTGATGGATTGCGCAAAAGATGCTTGTGGCATGAGAAGAGTGGGAGGTGGGTTGATTAGAAAGGGTAGTGAGTGGTGGGATGAAGAAGTAAGAGTATTAGTGAAAGAGAAGAGAGAGGCATTTGGACGATTTTTGCAAGGGGAAAAAATGAAATTGAGTGGGAGATGTATAAAAGAAAGAGACAGGAGGTCAAGAGAAAGGTGCAAGAGGTGAAAAAAAGGGCAAATGAGAGTTGGGGTGAGAGAGTATCATTAAATTTTAGGGAGAATAAAAAGATGTTCTTGAAGGAGGTAAATAAAGTGCGTAAGACAAGGGAGCAAATGGGAACTTCAGTGAAGGGCGCAAATGGGGAGGTGATAACAAGTAGTGGTGATGTGAGAAGGAGATGGAGTGAGTATTTTGAAGGTTTGTTGAATGTGTTTGATGATAGAGTGGCAGACATAGGGTGTTTTGGTCGAGGTGGTGTGCAAAGTGAGAGGGTTAGGGAAAATGATTTGGTAAACAGAGAAGAGGTAGTAAAAGCTTTGCGGAAGATGAAAGCCGGCAAGGCAGCAGGTTTGGATGGTATTGCAGTGGAATTTATTAAAAAAGAGGGTGACTGTATTGTTGACTGGTTGGTAAGGTTATTTAATGTATGTATGACTCATGGTGAGGTGCCTGAGGATTGGCGGAATGCGTGCATAGTGCCATTGTACAAAGGCAAAGGGGATAAGAGTGAGTGCTCAAATTACAGAGGTATAAGTTTGTTGAGTATTCCTGGTAAATTATATGGGAGGGTACTGATTGAGAGGGTGAAGGCATGTACAGAGCATCAGATTGGGGAAGAGCAGTGTGGTTTCAGAAGTGGTAGAGGATGTGTGGATCAGGTGTTTGCTTTGAAGAATGTATGTGAGAAATACTTAGAAAAGCAAATGGATTTGTATGTAGCATTTATGGATCTGGAGAAGGCATATGAAAGAGTGGATAGAGATGCTCTGTGGAAGGTACTAAGAATATATGGTGTGGGAGGCAAGTTGTTAGAAGCAGTGAAAAGTTTTTATCGAGGATGTAAGGCATGTGTACGTGTAGGAAGAGAGGAAAGTGATTGGTTCTCAGTGAATGTAGGTTTGCGGCAGGGGTGTGTGATGTCTCCATGGTTGTTTAATTTGTTTATGGATGGGGTTGTTAGGGAGGTGAATGCAAGAGTTTTGGAAAGAGGGGCAAGTATGAAGTCTGTTGGGGATGAGAGAGCTTGGGAAGTGAGTCAGTTGTTGTTCGCTGATGATACAGCGCTGGTGGCTGATTCATGTGAGAAACTGCAGAAGCTGGTGACTGAGTTTGGTAAAGTGTGTGAAAAAAGAAAGTTAAGAGTAAATGTGAATAAGAGCAATGTTATTAGGTACAGTAGGGTTGAGGGTCAAGTCAATTGGGAGGTGAGTTTGAATGGAGAAAAACTGGAGGAAGTGAAGTGTTTTAGATATCTGGGAGTGGATCTGGCAGCGGATGGAACCATGGAAGCGGAAGTGGATCATAGGGTGGGGGAGGGGGCGAAAATTCTGGGAGCCTTGAAGAATGTGTGGAAGTCGAGAACATTATCTCGGAAAGCAAAAATGGGTATGTTTGAAGGAATAGTGGTTCCAGCAATGTTGTATGGTTGCGAGGCGTGGGCTATGGATAGAGTTGTGCGCAGGAGGATGGATGTGCTGGAAATGAGATGTTTGAGGACAATATGTGGTGTGAGATGGTTTGATCGAGTAAGTAACGTAAGGGTAAGAGAGATGTGTGGAAATAAAAAGAGCGTGGTTGAGAGAGCAGAAGAGGGTGTTTTGAAATGGTTCGGGCACATGGAGAGAATGAGTGAGGAAAGATTGACCGAGAGGATATATGTGTCGGAGGTGGAGGGAACGAGAAGTGAGAGACCAAATTGGAGGTGGAAAGATGGAGTGAAAAAGATTTTGTGTGATCGGGGCCTGAACATGCAGGAGGGTGAAAGGAGGGCAAGGAATAGAGTGATTTGGAGCGATGTGGTATACCGGGGTTGACGTGCTGTCAGTGGATTGAATCAGGGCATGTGGGCGTCTGGGGTAAACCATGGAAAGCTGTGTAGGTATGTATATTTGCGTGTGTGGACGTGTGTATATACATGTGTATGGGGGTGGGTTGGGCCATTTCTTTCGTCTGTTTCCTTGCGCTACCTCGCAAACGCGGGAGACAGCGACAAAGCAAAAAAAAAAAAAAAAAAACTTATATAATGTGATACACATATTTAAATAACATTATGTACTTATATATATGTGATACACATATCAAAATAACATTATGTACATGTGATACACATTAAGTTAACATTATGTACATGTGATACACATAGTGAAATAACATTATGTACTTATACACATATGATACACATTAAAATAACATTATGTTAGTTATATAATGTGATACACATATTTAGATAACATTATGTACTTATATACATGTGATACACATCAAAATAACATTATGTACATGTGATACACATATTGAAATAACATTATGTACATGTGATACTCATATGAAAATAACATTTTGTACATATGATACACGTGAAAACAAACCTACATGTGATACACATTGAAATAACATTATGTACATGTGATACTCATATGAAAATAACATTTTGTACATGTGATACTCATATGAAAATAACATTTTGTACATGTGATACACATGAAAACAAACCTACATGTGATACACATATTGAAATAACATTATGTACATGTGATACTCATATGAAAATAACATTTTGTACATGTGATACACATGAAAACAAACCTACATGTGATACACATATTGAAATAACATTATGTACATGTGATACTCATATGAAAATAACATTTTGTACATATGATACACGTGAAAACAAACCTACATGTGATACACATATTGAAATAACATTATGTACATGTGATACACATATTGAAATAACATTATGTACATGTGATACTCATATGAAAATAACATTTTGTACATGTGATACACATGAAAACAAACCTAAGCTCCTTTCAGAAAAACAATGATACAAGTAATACGGGTAATAGAAAACAGTTTCAGTAGGCAAGTTTGTGGAGGTAAGTAAGAGCATGATAGTTAAAGAACATAGTAAATATAATAAGAAACATTAATGATGAACATAACATTGGAAGATCACCCAAACTGTTTGATAAATTTGTCACGAGGACATTATGAATCCAGTCAAGCTGAAGGTGACAACTTACATATATTAAGAATTATTATATAATATTAGAACGTTACCTTCTTTATACATTTTACAACTCTCCCTTTAACAAGTTGTGGCCGATAACGTAACTTATAAAGCAACTACGTTTACACAAGACTTACGGACTAGACTTTGTGAAGAACAGCAGCAGCAGGAGTATTGAGAAGGACAAGAATGGCCCAACCCACCCACATACACATGTATATACATACACGTCCATACACGCACATATACATACCTCTACATTTCAATGTATACATATATATACATACACAGACATATACACATATACACATGTACATAATTTATACTTGCTGCCTTTATTCATTCCCGTCGCAACCCCGCCACACATGAAATGACACCCCTTCCCCTCGCACGTGCGCGAGGTAGTGCACACTCAGTCTCTAGTTGTCATGTAATAATGCACCGAAACCACAGCCTCCTTTCCACATCCAGGCCCCACAAAACTTTCCATGGTTTACCCCAGACGCTTCACTTGCCGTGGTTCAATCCACCGACAGCACGTCGACCCCGGTATACCACATCGTTCCAATTCACTCTATTCCTTGCACGCCTGTCACCCTCCTCCATGTTCACGCCTGATGGTGTGATTATTACACGAAAGTGCACTAGGGAACTTATCGTGTTTCATTTTCCCCATGGACTCGTAGGAATATCTTCATCACGTGCAAAATTGTGATCCTTTCCAATATATATATATATATATATATATATATATATATATATATATATATATATATATATATATATATATATATATATATATTAAAAAAGGGGGTGACTGTATTGTTTACTGGTTGGTAAGGTTATTTAATGTATGTATGACTCATGGTGAGGTGCCTGAGGATTGGCGGAATGCGTGCATAGTGCCATTGTACAAAGGCAAAGGGGTTAAGAGTGAGTGCTCAAATTACAGAGGTATAAGTTTGTTGAGTATTCCTGGTAAATTATATGGGAGGGTATTGATTGAGAGGGTGAAGGCATGTACAGAGCATCAGATTGGGGAAGAGCAGTGTGGTTTCAGAAGTGGTAGAGGATGTGTGGATCAGGTGTTTGCTTTGAAGAAAGTATGTGAGAAATACTTAGAAAAGCAAATGGATTTGTATGTAGCATTTATGGATCTGGAGAAGGCATATGATAGAGTTGATAGAGATGCTCTGTGGAAGGTATTAAGAATATATGGTGTGGGAGGCAAGTTGTTAGAAGCAGTGAAAAGTTTTTATCGAGGATGTAAGGCATGTGTACGTGTAGGAAGAGAGGAAAGTGATTGGTTCTCAGTGAATGTAGGTTTGCGGCAGGGGTGTGTGATGTCTCCATGGTTGTTTAATTTGTTTATGGATGGGGTTGTTAGGGAGGTGAATGCAAGAGTTTTGGAAAGAGGGGCAAGTATGAAGTCTGTTGGGGATGAGAGAGCTTGGGAAGTGAGTCAGTTGTTGTTCGCTGATGATACAGCGCTGGTGGCTGATTCATGTGAGAAACTGCAGAAGCTGGTGACTGAGTTTGGTAAAGTGTGTGGAAGAAGAAAGTTAAGAGTAAATGTGAATAAGAGCAAGGTTATTAGGTACAGTAGGGTTGAGGGTCAAGTCAGTTGGGAGGTGAGTTTGAATGGAGAAAAACTGGAGGAAGTGAAGTGTTTTAGATATCTGGGAGTGGATCTGGCAGCGGATGGAACCATGGAAGCGGAAGTGGATCATAGGGTGGGGGAGGGGGCGAAAATTCTGGGAGCCTTGAAGAATGTGTGAAAGTCGAGAACATTATCTCGGAAAGCAAAAATGGGTATGTTTGAAGGAATAGTGGTTCCAACAATGTTGTATGGTTGCGAGGCGTGGGCTATGGATAGAGTTGTGCGCAGGAGGATGGATGTGCTGGAAATGAGATGTTTGAGGACAATGTGTGGTGTGAGGTGGTTTGATCGAGTAAGTAACGTAAGGGTAAGAGAGATGTGTGGAAATAAAAAGAGCGTGGTTGAGAGAGCAGAAAAGGGTGTTTTGAAATGGTTTGGGCACATGGAGAGAATGAGTGAGGAAAGATTGACCAAGAGGATATATGTGTCGGAGGTGGAGGGAACGAGGAGAAGAGGGAGACCAAATTGGAGGTGGAAAGATGGAGTGAAAAAGATTTTGTGTGATCGGGGCCTGAACATGCAGGAGGGTGAAAGGAGGGCAAGGAATAGAGTGAATTGGAGCGATGTGGTATACCGGGGTTGACGTGCTGTCAGTGGATTGAATCAAGGCATGTGAAGCGCCTGGGGTAAACCATGGAAAGCTGTGTAGGTATGTATATTTGCGTGTGTGGACGTATGTATATACATGTGTATGGGGGTGGGTTGGGCCATTTCTTTCGTCTGTTTCCTTGCGCTACCTCGCAAACGCGGGAGACAGCGACAAAGCAAAAAAGAAAAAAAAAAAAAAAATATATATATATATATATATATATATATATATATATATATATATATATATATATATATATATATGTATATATATATAATACAGCGCTGGTGGCTGATTCATGTGAGAAACTGCAGAAGCTGGTGACTGAGTTTGGTAAAGTGTGTGAAAGAAGAAAGTTAAGAGTAAATGTGAATAAGAGCAAGGTTATTAGGTACAGTAGGGTTGAGGGTCAAGTCAATTGGGAGGTGAGTTTGAATGGAGAAAAACTGGAGGAAGTGAAGTGTTTTAGATATCTGGGAGTGGATCTGGCAGCGGATGGAACCATGGAAGCGGAAGTGGATCATAGTGTGGGGGAGGGGGCGAAAATTCTGGGAGCCTTGAAGACTGTGTGGAAGTCGAGAACATTATCTCGGAAAGCAAAAATGGGTATGTTTGAAGGAATAGTGGTTCCAACAATGTTGTATGGTTGCGAGGCGTGGGCTATGGATAGAGTTGTGCGCAGGAGGATGGATGTGCTGGAAATGAGATGTTTGAGGACAATGTGTGGTGTGAGGTGGTTTGATCGAGTAAGTAACGTAAGGGTAAGAGAGATGTGTGGAAATAAAAAGAGCGTGGTTGAGAGAGCAGAAGAGGGTGTTTTGAAATGGTTTGGGCACATGGAGAGAATGAGTGAGGAAAGATTGACCAAGAGGATATATGTGTCGGAGGTGGAGGGAACGAGGAGAAGAGGGAGACCAAATTGGAGGTGGAAAGATGGAGTGAAAAAGATTTTGTGTGATCGGGGCCTGAACATGCAGGAGGGTGAAAGGAGGGCAAGGAATAGAGTGAATTGGAGCGATGTGGTATACCGGGGTTGACGTGCTGTCAGTGGATTGAATCAAGGCATGTGAAGCGTCTGGGGTAAACCATGGAAAGCTGTGTAGGTATGTATATTTGCGTGTGTGGACGTATGTATATACATGTGTATGGGGGTGGGTTGGGCCATTTCTTTCGTCTGTTTCCTTGCGCTACCTCGCAAACGCGGGAGACAGCGACAAAGCAAAAAAAAAAAAAAAAAATATATATATTGGAAAGGATCACAATTTTGCGCGCGATCAAGATATTCCTATGAGTCCACGGGGAAAATGAAACACGAAAAGTTTCAAGTGCACTTTCGTGTAATAATCACATCATCAGGGGAGACACCAGAGAGAAATATAACAGTCAGTTGATATACATCGAAGAGACGAAGCTATGACCCCATTTGGTAAACATGTGATATATATATATCACATGAAGTCTGTTGGGGATGAGAGAGTTTGAGAAGTGAGTCAGTTGTTGTCCGCTGATGATACAGTGCTGGTGGCTGATTCATGTGAGAAACTGCAGAAGCTGGTGACTGAGTTTGGTAAAGTGTGTGAAAGAAGAAAGTTAAGAGTAAATGTGAATAAGAGCAAGGTTATTAGGTACAGTAAGGGTTGAGGGTCAAGTCAATTGGGAGGTAAGTTTGAATGGAGAAAAACTGGAGGAAGTAAAGTGTTTTAGATATCTGGGAGTGGATCTGGCAGCGGATGGAACCATGGAAGTGGAAGTGGATCATAGGGTGGGTGAGGGGGCGAAAATCCTGGGAGCCTTGAAGAATGTGTGGAAGTCGAGAACATTATCTCGGAAAGCAAAAATGGGTATGTTTGAAGGAATAGTGGTTCCAACAATGTTGTATGGTTGCGAGGCGTGGGCTATGGATAGAGTTGTGCGCAGGAGGATGGATGTGCTGGAAATGAGATGTTTGAGGACAATGTGTGGTGTGAGGTGGTTTGATCGAGTAAGTAACGTAAGGGTAAGAGAGATATGTGGAAATAAAAAGAGCGTGGTTGAGAGAGCAGAAGAGGGTGTTTTGAAATGGTTTGGGCACATGGAGAGAATGAGTGAGGTAAGATTGACCAAGAGGATATATGTGTCGGAGGTGGAGGGAACGAGGAGAAGTGGGAGACCAAATTGGAGGTGGAAAGATGGAGTGAAAAAGATTTTGTGTGATCGGGGCCTGAACATGCAGGAGGGTGAAAGGAGGGCAAGGAGTAGAGTGAATTGGATCGATGTGGTATACCGGGGTTGACGTGGTGTCAGTGGTTTGAATCAGGGCATGTGAAGCGTCTGGGGTAAACCATGGAAAGCTGTGTAGGTATGTATATTTGCGGTTGTGGACGTACTTATATACATGTGTATGGGGGTGGGTTGGGCCATTTCTTTCGTCTGTTTCCTTGCGCTACCTCGCAAACGCGGGAGACAGCGACAAAGTATAAAAAAAAAAAAAAAAAAAAATATATATATATATATATATATATATATATATATATATATATATATATAAGAATCAACACATATTGAGGGAACGTTATAGCTGAGAACACTACATATAATGAAGGGATATTATAGCTGAGAACACTACATATAATAAAGGGATATTATAGCTGAGAACAATAGAGTATGTATATAAAGACTTAGTACGGACTTGGGAAAACTTTTTTTTGTGTTGAACACTGGAATAAGTTACCATCAGACGTAGTGAATGGTAAGACTATAAGGACCTTTCCAAAATTCTTATAGACAAATATTTTATAAATCTAGGTATACCCTGAGAAAAATATCAGAATTAAATTGTATAAATGACAGCATTAATGTGGACAGTAGAAGTCAAATGCAAAGTAGCGAAGTGTCGGTGTTAGCTTAAAAAAAATACTGTTGAGTGGAATTACGTTTTGTTGTCACGTTAAAATCTTTTTTTATTTTTTCTTTACAACACAACCCAGTCGTGGACCAATCAGGCCTCCAGTTGCCTATCTTTCTCAGGTAAACACATAACAACATAACCCACAACATCTACAGTAAAAACAACTTTACTGTGGTCAATGTTATGACAGTCCTCCACCATATGTTCTTTAGGCCAATTATCACGACCTCCTACACTAACTAAACATGTGAACCAGACCAGGTTAAGTGTCCGTCCATGACGGTAGCTCTCATTATCACGACCTCCTACACTAACTAAACATGTGAACCAGACCAGGTTAAGTGTCCGTCCATGACGGTAGCTCTCATTATCACGACCTCCTACACTAACTAAACATGTGAACCAGACCAGGTTAAGTGACCGTCCATGACGGTAGCTCTCATTCTTGCAGACTTTTCCGCAGTGAGCCAAGTCTTAAGACCAGATTTAAGGGGTTTGCCAACAAGACGAATGAGGAGCTATTGAGTAACAAGAGACTGGCAGCTCACGGCACAACGGTCAGTATGGATCATGTACACTACGGTCAGTATGGATCACATACACTACGGTCAGTATGGATCATGTACACTACGGTCAGTATGGATCACATACACTACGGTCAGTATGGATCACATACACTACGGTCAGTATGGACCACATACACTACGGTCAGTATGGATCATGTACACTACGGTCAGTATGGATCACATACACTACGGTCAGTATAGATCGCATACACTACGGTCAGTATGGATCATGTACACTACGGTCAGTATGGATCATGTACACTACGGTCAGTATGGACCACATACACTACGGTCAGTATGGATCATGTACACTACGGTCAGTATGGATCACGTACACTACGGTCAGTATAGATCGCATACACTACGGTCAGTATGGATCATGTACACTACGGTCAGTATGGATCACATACACTACGGTCAGTATGGACCACATACACTACGGTCAGTATGGATCATGTACACTACGGTCAGTATGGATCACATACACTACGGTCAGTATGGATCACATACACTACGGTCAGTATGGACCACATACACTACGGTCAGTATGGATCATGTACACTACGGTCAGTATGGACCACATACACTACGGTCAGTATGGATCATATACACTACGGTCAGTATGAATCACGTACACTACGGTCAGTATAGATCGCATACACTACGGTCAGTATGGATCATGTACACTACGGTCAGTATGGATCACATACACTACGGTCAGTATGGACCACATACACTACGGTCAGTATGAATCATGTACACTACGGTCAGTATGGATCACATACACTACGGTCAGTTTGGATCATGTACACTACGGTCAGTATGGATCACATACACTACGGTCAGTATGGATCACGTACACTACGGTCAGTATGGATCACATCCACTACGGTCAGTATGGATCACGTACACTACGGTCAGTATGGATCACATACACTACGGTCAGTATGGATCATGTACACTACGGTCAGTATGGATCACATACACTACGGTCAGTATGGATCACGTACACTACGGTCAGTATGGATCACATACACTACGGTCAGTATGGATCATGTACACTACGGTCAGTATGGATCATGTACACTACGGTCAGTATGGATCACATACACTACGGTCAGTATGGATCATGTACACTACGGTCAGTATGGATCACATACACTACGGTCAGTATGGACCACATACACTACGGTCAATATGGATCATGTACACTACGGTCAGTATGGATCATGCACAGTACGGTCAGTATGGATCACATACACTACGGTCAGTATGGATCACATACACTACGGTCAGTATGGATCACATACACTACGGTCAGTATGGTTCACATATTCCACGGTTAGTATGGATCACATATATCACGGTCAGTATGGATCACATAAACTACGGTCAGTATGGACCACATACACTACGGTCAGTATGGATCACGTACACTACGGTCAGTATGGATCACATACACTACGGTCAGTATGGATCATGTACACTACGGTCAGTATGGATCACATACACTACGGTCAGTATGGATCATGTACACTACGGTCAGTATGGACCACATACACTACGGTCAGTATGGATCATGTACACTACGGTCAGTATGGATCACATACACTACGGTCAGTATGGATCACATACACTACGGTCAGTATGGACCACATTCACTACGGTCAGTATTGATCATGTACACTACGGTCAGTATGGATCATGTACACTACGGTCAGTATGGATCACATACACTACGGTCAGTATGGATCACATACACTACGGTCAGTATGGATCACATATTCCACGGTCAGTACGGATCACATACACTACGGTCAATATGGACCACATACACTACGGTCAGTATGGACCACATACACTACGGTCAGTATGGATCACGTACACTACGGTCAGTATGGATCACATACACTACGGTCAGTATGGATCATGTACACTACGGTCAGTATGGATCACATACACTACGGTCAGTATGGATCACATACACTACGGTCAGTATGGATCACATACACTACGGTCAGTATAGATCACATACACTACGGTCAGTATAGATCGCATACACTACGGTCAGTATGGATCATGTACACTACGGTCAGTATGGATCACATACACTACGGTCAGTATGGATCATGTACACTACGGTCAGTATGGATCACATACACTACGGTCAGTATGGATCACATACACTACGGTCAGTATGGATCATGTACACTACGGTCAGTATGGATCACATACACTACGGTCAGTATGGATCATGTACACTACGGTCAGTATGGATCACATACACTACCGTCAGTTTGGGTCATGTACACTACGGTCAGTATGGATCACGTACACTACGGTCAGTATGGATCACATACACTACGGTCAGTATGGATCACATACACTACGGTCAGTATGGACCACATACACTACGGTCAGTACACTACGGTCAGTATGAACAGACACTACGATCTGTACACTACGGTCAAGGTATGGATCATGTACACTACGGTCAGTATGGATCACATACACTACGGTCAGTATGGATCATGTACACTACGGTCAGTATGGATCACATACACTACGGTCAGTATGGACCACATACACTACGGTCAGTATGGATCATGTACACTACGGTCAGTATGGATCATGTACACTACGGTCAGTATGGATCACATACACTACGGTCAGTATGGATCACATACACTACGGTCAGTATGGATCACATATTCCACGGTCAGTATGGACCACATACACTACGGTCAGTATGGATCATGTACACTACGGTCAGTATGGATCATGTACACTACGGTCAGTATGGATCACGTACACTACGGTCAGTATTGATCGTATACACTACGGTCAGTATAGATCGCATACACTACGGTCAGTATAGATCACATACACTACGGTCAGTATAGATCGCATACACTACGGTCAGTATAGATCGCATACACTACGGTCAGTATGGATCATGTACATTACGGTCAGTATGGATCACATACACTACGGTCTTTATAGATCGCATACACTACTGTCAGTATAGATCGCATACACTACGGTCAGTATGGATCATGTACAGTACGGTCAGTATGGATCATGTACACTACGGTCAGTATAGATCGCATACACTACGGTCAGTATAGATAGCATACACTACGGTCAGTATAGATCATGTACACTACGGTCAGTATGGATCATGTACACTACGGTCAGTATGGATCACATACACTACGGTCAGTATGGATCATGTACAATATGGTCAGTATGGATCATGTACACTACGGTCAGTATGGATCATGTACACTACGGTCAGTATGGATCATGTACACTACGGTCAGTATGGATCACATACACTACGGTCAGTATGGATCATGTACACTACGGTCAGTATAGATCACATACGCTACGGTCAGTATAGATCGCATACACTACGGTCAGTATGGATCATGTACACTACGGTCAGTATGGATCATGTACACTACGGTCAGTATGGATCACATACACTACGGTCAGTATGGATCATGTACACTATGGTCAGTATGGATCATGTACACTACGGTCAGTATGGATCATGTACACTACGGTCAGTATGGATCACATACACTACGGTCAGTATGGATCATGTACACTATGGTCAGTATGGATCATGTACACTGCGGTCAGTATGGATCATGTACACTACGGTCAGTATGGATCATGTACACTACGTTTAGTATGGATCATGTACACTACGGTCAGTATGGATCATGTACACTACGGTCAGTATGGATCATGTACACTACGGTCAGTATGGATCACATGCACTACGGTCAGTATGGATCATGTACACTATGGTCAGTATGGATCATGTACACTACGGTCAGTATGGATCATGTACACTACGGTCCGTATAGATCGCTTACACTACGGTCAGTATGGATCATGTACACCACAGTCATTATGGATCACACCGCGGTCAGTATAGATCACATACACTGTGGTCAGTAAGGATCACATACACCATGGTAAGTATTGATCACATACACCATGGTCAATATGGATGTCTTATACCACGGTTAGTATGGATCACATATTCCATGGCCAGTATGGATCACATACACTACAGTCAGTGTTGATCACATACACTGCAGTCAGTATGGATCACATACACCATGGTCAGTATGGATCACATAAACCATGGTCAGTATGGATTACATACATCGCGGTCAGTATGGATCACATATACTACTGTCAGTATGGATTACTTATGCTACAGTTAGTATGGATCACATACGCCACGATCAGGATGGATCACATACACTACAGTCTGTATGGATTACATATACTATGGTCAGAATGGATCATATGCACCACGGTCAGTATGGATCACACACTTGACAGTATGGATCAAATACACTACGGATAGCTTGGATCACCTGCACTACTGTCAGTAGTGGTCACATACACTACTGTCATTATGGATCACATACATCACGGTCAGTATGGATCACATACTCCACGGCCAGTATGGATCACATACTCCACGGCCAGTATGGATCACATGCATCACTGTCAGTATGGATTACATATTCCACGGTCAGTATGGATGACATATATCACGGTCAGTATGGATCACATACATCACAGTCAGTATGCATCACATACATTACGGTCAATATGGATCACATACTCCACGGTCAGTGTGGATCACATACATCACGGTCAGTATGGATCACATACATCATGGTCACTATGGATCACATACATCACGGTCAGTATGGATCACATACTCCACGGTCAGTATGGATCACATACATCATGGTCATTATGGATCACATACATCACCGTCAGTATGGATCACATACATCACGATCAGTATGGATCACATACTCCACGGTCAGTATGGATCACATACATCACGATCAGTATGGATCACATACTCCACGGTCAGTATGGATCACATACATCACGGTCAGTATGGATTACATACTCCACGGTCAGTATGGATCACATACATCACGATCAGTATGGATTACATACTCCACGGTCAGTATGGATCACATACATCACGATCAGTATGGATTACATACTCCACGGTCAGTATGGATCACATACATCACGATCAGTATGGATCACATACTCCACGGTCAGTATGGGTCACATACATCACGATCAGTATGGATTACCTACTCCACGGTCAGTATGGGTCACATACATCACGATCAGTATGGATCACATACTGCACGGTCAGTATGGATCACATACGTCACGGTCAGTATGGATTACATACTCCACGGTCAGTTGGATCACATACATCACGATCAGTATGGATTACATACTCCACGGTCAGTATGGGTCACATACACCACGGTCAGTATGGATTACATACTGCACGGTCGGTATGGATCACATACTGCACGGTCAGTATGGGTCACATACACCACGGTCAGTATGGATCACATACATCACGATCAGCATGGATTACATACTCCACGGTCAGTATGGGTCACATACACCACGGTCAGTATGGATCACATACATCACTATCAGTATGGATTACATACTCCACGGTCAGTATGGGTCACATACATCACGGTCAGTATGGATCACATACATCACGATCAGCATGGATCACATACACCACGGTCAGTATGGATCACATACATCACGGTCAGAATGGATCACATACTCCACGATCAGTATGGATCACATACATCACGATCAGTATAGATCACATACTCACGGTCAGTATGGATGACATACACCACGGTCAGTATGGATTACATTCTCTTTTTCCTGCCATAGTTTTCAGTAAAGCTGCATGTCATCTATTTTTCTATATTTGTATTTCATAATGTCCATCTTTTGCCAATCTTTCACTCTTTGGCATAGTGCCATTGTACAAAGGCAAAGGGGATAAAGGTGAGTGTTCAAATTACAGAGGTATAAGTTTGTTGAGTATTCCTGGGAAATTATATGGGAGGGTATTGATTTAGGGTAAAGAAATGTACAGAGCATCAGATTGGGAAGAGCGGTGTGATTTCGGAAGTGGTAGAGGATGTGTTTGCTTTGAAGAATGTATGTGAAAAATACTTAGGAAAACAGATGAATTTTCATGTAGCATTTATGTATCTGGAAAAGGAATGTGATAGGGTTGATAGAGATGCTTTGTGGAAGGTTTTAAGAGTATATGGTGTGGGATGTAAGTTGCTAGAAGCAGTGGAAAGTTTTTACCAAAGACGTATGGCATGTGTACGAGTAGGAAGAGAGGAAAGTGATTGGTTCCCAGTGAATGTCGGTTTGCGGCATGGGCGCGTGTTGTCTCCATGGTAGTTTAATTTGTTTATGGATGTGGTGGTTAGGGAGGTAAATGCAAGAGTTTTGGAGAGAGGGGCAATTATGCAGTCTGTTGTGGATGAGGATTTGGGAAGTGAGTCAGTTGTTGTTCGCTGATGATACAGCGCTGGTGGCTGATTCGGGTGACAGTTTGGTAAAGTGTGTGAAAGAAGAAAGCTGCGAGTAAATGTGAATAAGAGCAAGGATATTAAGTTCAGTAGGTTTGAGGGACAAGTTACTTGCGATGTAAGTTTGAATGGAGAAAAACTGGAGGAAGTGAAGTGTTTTAAATATCTGGGAGTGGACTTAACAGCGGATGGAATCATGGAAGCGAGGTGAATTCCAGGGTTGGGGAAGGAGCGAAGGTTCTGGGAGCGTTGAAGAATGTGTGGAAGGCGAAAACGTTATCTCGGAGAGCAAAAATGGGTATGTTTGAAGGAATAGTGGTTCCAATAATGTTATATGGTTGCGAGGCATGGGCTATAGATTGGGTTGTGCGGAGGAGGGTGGATGTGTTGGAAATGAAATGTTTGAGGACAGTATGTGGTGTGAGGTGGTTTGATCGAGTAAGTAATGAAAGGGTAAGAGAGATGTGTGGTGATAAAAAGAGTGTGGTTGAGAGAGCAGAAGAGGATGTGTTGAAATAGTTTGGACATATGGAGAGAATGAGTGAGGAAAGATTGACAAAGAGGATATATGTGTCAGAGGTGGAGGAAGAAGGAGAAGCAGGAGACCAAATTGGAGGTGGAAGGATGGAGTGAAAAAGATTTTGAGCGATCGGGGCCTAAACATACAGGAGAGTGAAAGGCGTGCAAGGAATAGAGTGAATTGGAACGATGTGGTATACTGGGGTCGGCGTGCTGGCACTAGATTGAACCAGGGCATTTGAAGCGTCTGGGGTAAACCATGGAAAGGTCTGTGGGGCCTGGATGTGGAAAGAGAGTTGTGGTTTCGGTGCATTACACATGACAGCTAGAGACTAAGTGTGAACAAATGTGGCCTTTTTTGTCTGTTCCTGGCGCTGTCTCGCTGGAGGAGAGGTGGGGAGGGGGAGAGGAATGCTCTTTCGTGTGCGGCGGGGTGGCGACGAGAATGGATGAAGGCAGCAAGTACGGAAATGTACATGTGTATATATGTATATGTCTACGTATGTATATGTATGTATAGGTTGAAATGTATAGGTATGTATATGTGCTTTTGTGGGCGGTTATGTATATTCATGTGTATGTGGGTGGGTTGGGCCATTCCTCGTCTGTTTCCTTTAAGTATAACAAATGAATATATATATATATATATATATATATATATATATATATATATATATATATATATATATATATATATATATATATATATATATATATATGGGAGATGTATAAAAGAAAGAGACAGGAGGTCAAGAGAAAGGTGCAAGAGGTGAAAAAGAGGGCAAATGAGAGTTGGGGTGAGAGAGTATCATTAAATTTTAGGGAGAATAAAAAGATGTTCTGGAAGGAGGTAAATAAAGTGCGTAAGACAAGGGGGCAAATGCGAACTTCAGTGAAGGGCGCAAATGGGGAGGTGATAACAAGTAGTGGTGATGTGAGAAGGAGATGGAGTGAGTATTTTCAAGGTTTGCTGAATGTGTTTGATGATAGAGTGGCAGATATAGGGTGCTTTGGTCGAGGTGGTGTGCAAAGTGAGAGGGTTAGGGAAAATGATTTGGTAAACAGAGAAGAGGTAGTAAAAGCTTTGCGGAAGATGAAAGCCGGCAAGGCAGCAGGTATGGATGGTATTGCAGTGGAATTTATTAAAAAAGGGGGTGACTGTATTATTGACTGGTTGGTAAGGTTATTTAATGTATGTATGACTCATGGTGAGGTGCCTGAGGATTGGCGGAATGCGTGCATAGTGCCATTGTACAAAGGCAAAGGGGATAAGAGTGAGTGCTCAAATTACAGAGGTATAAGTTTGTTGAGCGTTCCTGGTAAATTATATGGGAGGGTATTGATTGAGAGGGTGAAGGCATGTACAGAGCACCAGATTGGGGAAGAGCAGTGTGGTTTCAGAAGTGGTAGAGGATGTGTGGATCAGGAGTTTGCTTTGAAGAATGTATGTGAGAAATACTTAGGAAAGCAAATGGATTTGTATGTGGCATTTATGGATCTGGAGAAGGCATATGATAGAGTTGATAGAGATGCTCTGTGGAAGGTATTAAGAATATATGGTGTGGGAGGCAAGTTGTTAGAAACAGTGAAAAGTTCTTATCGAGGATGTAAGGCATGTGTACGTGTAAGAAGAGAGGAAAGTGATTGGTTCTCAGTGAATGTAGGTTTGCGGCAGGGGTGTGTGATGTCTCCATGGTTGTTTAATTTGTTTATGGATGGGGTTGTTAGGGAGGTGAATGCAAGAGTTTTGGAAAGAGGGGCAAGTATGAAGTCTGTTGGGGATGAGAGAGCTTGGGAAGTGAGTCAGTTGTTGTTCGCTGATGCTACAACGCTGGTGGCTGATTCATGTGAGAAACTGCAGAAGCTGGTGACTGAGTTTGGTAAAGTGTGTGAAAGAAGAAAGTTAAGAGTAAATGTGAATAAGAGCAAGGTTATTAGGTACAGTAGGGTTGAGGGTCAAGTCAATTGGGAGGTAAGTTTGAATGGAGAAAAACTGGAGGAAGTAAAGTGTTTTAGATATCTGGGAGTGGATCTGGCAGCGGATGGGACCATGGAAGCGGAAGTGGATCATAGGGTGGGGGAGGGGGCGAAAATTCTGGGAGCCTTGAAGAATGTGTGGAAGTCGAGAACATTATCTCGGAAAGCAAAAATGGGTATGTTTGAAGGAATAGTGGTTCCAACAATGTTGTATGGTTGCGAGGCATGGGCTATGGATAGAGTTGTGCGCAGGAGGATGGATGTGCTGGAAATGAGATGTTTGAGGACAATGTGTGGTGTGAGGTGGTTTGATCGAGTAAGTAACGTAAGGGTAAGAGAGATGTGTGGAAATAAAAAGAGCGTGGTTGAGTGAGCAAAGAGGGTGTTTTGAAATGGTTTGGGCACATGGAGAGAATGAGTGAGGAAAGATTGACCAAGAGGATATATGTGTCGGAGGTGGAGGGAACGAGGAGAAGTGGGAGACCAAATTGGAGGTGGAAAGATGGAGTGAAAAAGATTTTGTGTGATCGGGGCCTGAACATGCAGGAGGGTGAAAGGAGGGCAAGGAATAGAGTGAATTGGATCGATGTGGTATACCGGGGTTGACGTGCTGTCAGTGGATAGAATCAGGGCATGTGAAGCGCCTGGGGTAAACCATGGAAAGCTGTGTAGGTATGTATATTTGCGTGTGTGTACGTATGTATATACATGTGTATGGGGGTGGGTTGGGCCATTTCTTTCGTCTGTTTCCTTGCGCTACCTCGCAAACGCGGGAGACAGCGACAAAGCAAATATATATATATATATATATATATATATATATATATATATATATATATATATATATATATATATATATATATATAGTTAGATAGATAGATATGGTGATCACTTGTCCGCGATGATAGTATGAAGGTGAAATCGCACTTCATTTGGAATTCATACAGTTTTATTTAACGTGTGATTTTTCTATACATGTGGCACGACATCATATTTGAGTTCCGCCGTCCAGCCCCAGTCTTTATAGACCAAGCACTGTCTGCTTTGTCTGGCCGTAACCGTTGTAAGGGAGAGTGATTAAGGGAGGGGGAGGGGGTCACATGACCTGGGTTGCTGGGTGTCTTGAAAATGTTTTTGTTTCTTGTTTTGTCAATTCTCTCATAATGCTTTGTTTAATGCTAGGATAGGCTTTAAAATTGTCTGGGGGCAAATTAAAGTTTTTAGTATTACCAATTAAGACATTCCAAATTCAGTTACCAATTTCTGCTGTTTCTCATTCGAATCTGCCACCAGCGCTGTATCATCAGCAAACAAGTGAATCACTTCACAAGGCCCTTACCTTCCCTACGGTCTGCATACCCGCCCCTCAATCCAAGACTTACATTTACCTTCCTCACCACCCCATCCATAAACAAATTAAACAGCCATGGTGACATCACACACCCCTGCCGCAGACCAACCTTCCCATGGAACCATTCATTCCCCTCTCTTCTTACTCGTACACATGCCTTACACCCTTGATAAAAACTTCTGATTATAGCTTTCCTCCCACACCATGTATGCTTAAGTCCTTCTGTCATCCCTATCATATGCCTTCTCCAGATCCATAAATGCTACATACAAATCCATCTGTTTTTCTAAGTATTTCTCACATACATCCTTCAAAGAAAACACCTGATCCACACATCCTCTACCACTTCTGAAACCACATGCTCCTCCTCAATCAGATGCTCTGTTCATGTCACATGCATCTCTTCCATACGCCATTACTGCTTCCCTAAGTACATCTCATTGCTCACCCACTCCCCTCACGTTATTTGCTCTCACCTTTTGCCATTCTACATTCAATCTCTCCTGGTACTTCCTCACGCAAGTCTCCTTTCCAAACTCACTCTCACCACTCTTTTCTCTCTGACATTTTCTCTTCTTTTTTGAAAACCTCTACAAATCTTCACCTTCGCCTGCAGAAGATAGTGATTAGATATTCCACCAGCTGCCCCTCTCAGCACATTTACATCCAAAAGTCTCTCTTTTACACGCCTATCAGTTATATGTCATTCAGTAATGCACGCTGACCATCTCTCCTACTCAATGTATACTTGTGTATACCCTTTTTTAAGCCAGGTATTCCCAATGACCAGTCGTGTTTCAGCAAACTCCACAAGCTCTTCACCATTTCCATTCATAACACTAAATACTCCATGTACACCTGTTACACCCTCAACTGCTACATTACTTACCTTCACATTTAAATCACTCATCGCAAATGCCCGATCTCTAACATCATAACTGCTAACACATTCACTCAGCTGCTCCCAATACTCTTGCCTCTCATGATCTTTCTCCTCATGACCAGGTACATAAGCAATAATAATCACCCATCTCTCGCCATCCACTTTCAGTTTTGCCCACATCAACCTAGAATTTCCTTCCTTACTTTCATTCACACACTCCCACAACTCCTGCTCCAAGAGTGGTTCTACTCTTTCCTTAGCTCTTGTCCTCTCACCAACCCCTGACCTTCCTCTTAAGACATTTCCAAACTATTCTTCCCCTTAACCCCTGAGTTTCTTTTCACCCAGAGCCACAACATCCAAGTTTCTTTCCTCAAACATACTACTTATCTTTCGTCTCTTCTCAACTTGGTTACATACACACACATTCAGACACTCCAACCTGAGCCTACAAGGAGGATGAGCACTCCCTTCCTGCTCCTTCTGTTTCCTCTTTTAGAAATTGAAATACAAGAAAGGGGGGGGGGGGGTAGTGTCCAGTTCCCCGCTCCTACCCCCTTTAGTGGCATTCCACCCCGCCCCACAGGCAACAGCATCGACACCTCCTGCGTCAGCGAGGTAGCGTCAGGAAGACAAAAAAGGCCACATTCGATCACACTCAGTCTCTGGCTGTCATATGTAATGCACCGAAACCACAACTTCCTATCCACATCCAGGCCCCATAGACCTTTCCATGGATTACCCAAGACATTTCAAATGCCCGGTTTCAGTCCTGTGACAGCACGTCGACCTCAGTATAATATCGTTCCAATTCCTTGCACGCCTCTCACCCTCCTGTATGTTCAGGACCTGATCGCTCAAAGTCTTTTTCACTCCATCCTTCCACCTCCAGTTTGGTCTCCCGCCTCTCCTTGCTCCCTCCACCTCTGACACATATATCCTCTTTGTCAACCTTTCCTTACTCATTCTCCCCATATGTCCAAACCCTCTTCTGCTCTCTCAACCACACTCTTTTTATTACCACACATCTCTCTTACCCTTTCATTGCTTACTCGATCAAACCACCTTACACCACATATTGTCCTTAAACATTTCATTTCCAACACATCCATCCTCCTCCGCACAACCGCAGCCCATGTCTCGCAACCATATAACATTGTTGGAACCACTATTCCTTCAAACATACCCATTTTTGCCTCTGAAATAACGTTCTCTGTCCACACATTCTTCATCGCTCCTCGAACCTTCTTCTCCGCCCCCACCCTGTGACTCACTTCCACTTTCATGGCCCCATTCGCTTCTAAGTCCACTTTCAGATATCTAAAACACTTCACTTCCTCCAATTTTTCTCCAGTCAAACTCACATCCCAACTAACATGTCCCTCAACCCTGCTGAACCTAATAACCTTGCTCTTATTCACATTTACTCTCAACTTTCCCCTTTCACACACTTCTTCAAACTCAGTCACCAACTTCTGCAGTTTCTCGCTTGAATCAGCCACCAGTGCTGTATCATCGGCGAACAACAACTGACTCACTTCCCAGGCCCTTTCATCCCCAACGACTGCATACTCACACCTCTCTCCAAAACTCTTGCATTTACCTCCCTTGCCACCCCATTCATTAGCAAATTAAACAACCATAGAAACATCACACGCCCCTGCCGCACACCAACCTTCACTGGGAACCAATCATTCTCTTCTCTTCCTACACGTACACATGACTTACCTCCTTGGTAAAAACATCTCACTGCTTCTAGCAGCTTACCTCTCACACCATATACACTTAAGACCTTCCACAAAGCATCCCTATCCACCTTATCATGTGCTTTCTCCAAATCCATAAATACCACATACAAATCCATCAGTTTTTATAAGTATTTATCACACACATTCATCAAAGCAAACACCTGATCCACACATCCTCTACCACTTCTGAAACCACACTGCTCTTCCTCAGTCTGATGCTCTGTACATGCCTTCTTCCTCTCAATCAGTACCCTCCCATACAAATTTTCAGGAATAATCAACAAACTTATCCCTCTATGGTTTGAACGTCACCTTTATCCCTATGTCTTTGTACAATGGCACTGTACATGCATTCCCCCAATCCTCAGACACTTCACCATGAACCATACAGAAATTGAATATCCTTACCAACCAGTCAACAACACACTCACCCCTTTCTTAATAAATTCATCCGCGATACCATCCAAACCCGCCACCTTGCTGGATTTCATCTTCCGCAAAGCCTTCACCACCTCTTCTCTCTTCACTAAACCACTCTCCCTTCCTCTCTCACTTCGCACACCAACCCGACCAAAACAATTTACATCTGCCACTCTGTCATCAAATACATCTGCCACTCTGTCATCAAATACATTCAACAAACCTTCAAAAATTCATTCCATCTCCTTACTTCATCACTGCCTGCTATCACTTGGCCCTTCCCCGATGTTCCCACTTGTTCTTTTATCTTACGCACGTTATATACCTCTTTTCAAAACATTTTTTTATTCTTCCAAAATTTAATGATATTCTCTCAACCCAACTCTCTTATGCCCTCCTTTTCAACCCTTGCCCCTTCCTCTTGACCTCCTGCCGCTTTCTCTTATACGTCCCCCAGCCATTTGCACTCCTTCCTTGCAAGTATCATCCAAACGCCTCTCTTTTCTCTTTCACTAACAACTTTATTTCTTCATCCCACCACTCTACCCTTTCTAATCTGCCCACCTCCCACCTCTTTCATGCCACAAGCATCTCTTGCACATGCCATCACTGCTTCCCTAAGTACATCTCATTCCTCACCACTCCTTTCGGGTATTTGCTCTCACCGTTTGCCATTTTCCACCCAATCCCTCCTGGTACTTCTTCACACAAGTCTTTTCCAAGCTTACTTACTCTCACCACTCTCTTCTCCCCGACATTCTCTCTTCTTTTTTGAAAACCTCTACAGATCTTCACCTTCGCATCTACAAGATAGTGATCAGACATCCCACCAGCTGACCCTCTCTCTTTTGCACACCTACCAATGAATTATAATCTAATAATGTCCTTTGACCATCTCTCCTACTCACATACGTACACTTGTGTATATCTCTGTTTAAACCAGGTATTCCCAATCACCAGTCTTTTTTCAGCACCCAGATCTACAAGCTCTTCACCATTTTCATTCACAACACTGAATACCCCTTGTACACCAATTATACCCTCAACTACCACATTACTTACCTTCGCATTTAAAGCATCCATCACTAATTCCCAGTCTCGTGCATCAAAACTGCTGACACTCACTCAGCTGCTCCCAAAACATTTGCCTATCATGACAAGTTGCATAAGCACCAATAATCACCTATCTCTGTTCATCCAATTTTAGTTTTACCCACATCAATCAAGAATTTACTTCTTTACACGCTGTCACACACTCCCAGAACTCCTGCTTTAACAGTAGAGCTACTCCTTCCTTAGCTCTAGTCCTCTCACCAACCCCTGACTTTACTCCCAAGACTTTTCCAAATTATTTTCCTCCTTTACCCTTGAGCTTCGTTTCACTCAGAGCCAGAACATCCAGGTTTCTTTTCTCAGATATACTACCTGTCTCTCCTTTCTTCTCATCTTGGTTACATCCACACACATGTAGACACCCCAAACTGAGCCTTCAAGGAGGATGAGCACTCCCCACTTGACTCCTTCAGTTTCCTCTTTTGTGAATTGAAATACATGAAGGGGAGGGTTTCCAGCTCCCCGCTCCCGCCCCTTTTATTTCCCTTCAACGACACTCGAGGAATACGAGAGAAGTCTTCTTTCTCCCCCACCTCCAGGGATATATATATATATATATATATATATATATATATATATATATATATATATATATTATCCCTAGGGATAGGGGAGAAAGAATACGTCCCACGTATTCCCTGCGTGTCGTAGAAGGCGACTAAAAGGGGAGGGAGCGGGGGGCTGGAAATCCTCCCCTCTCGTTTTTTTTTTAATTTTCCAAAAGAAGGAACAGAGAATTGGGCCAGGTGAGGGTATTCCCTCAAGGCCCAGTCCTCTGTTCTTAACGCTACCTCGCTAATGCGGGAAATGACGAATAGTTTGAAAGAAAAAGAAAGAAAAAAAAAAAAAAAAAAAAAAAATATATATATATATATATATATATATATATATATATATATATATATATATATATATATATATATATATATATATATATTATCCCTGGGGATAGGGGATTAAGAATACTTCCCACGTATTCCCTGCATGTCGTAGAAGGCGACTACAAGGGGAGGGAGCGGGGGGCTGGAAATCCTCCCCTCTCGGTTTTTTTTTAATTTTCCAAAAGAAGGAACAGAGAATTGGGCCAGGTGAGGGTATTCCCTCAAAGGCCCAGTCCTCTGTTCTTAACGCTACCTCGCTAATGAGGGAAATGGCGAATAGTTTGAAAGAAAAAAAAAGATATATATATATATATATATATATATATATATATATATATATATATATATATATATATATATATATATATATATATATATCTTGCATTCGCCTCCCTAACAACCCCATCCATAAAAAAATTAAACAACCATGGAGACATCACACACCCCTGCCGCAAACCTACATTCACTGAGAACCAATCACTTTCCTCTCTTCCTACACGTACACATGCCTTACATCCTCGATAAAAACTTTTCACTGCTTCTAACAACTTGCCTCCCACACCATATATTCGTAATACCTTCCACAGACCATCTCTATCAACTCTATCATATGCCTTCTCCAGATCCATAAATGCTACATACAAATCCATTTGCTTTTCTGAGTATTTCTCACATACATTCTTCAAAGCAAACACCTGATCCACACATCCTCTACCACTTCTGAAAGCACA
The DNA here is from genome assembly GCF_036320965.1 of Panulirus ornatus. Classification (NCBI taxonomy): domain Eukaryota; kingdom Metazoa; phylum Arthropoda; class Malacostraca; order Decapoda; family Palinuridae; genus Panulirus; species Panulirus ornatus. The sequence goes on from NC_092238.1 coordinate 22,058,378, forward strand.
CTGCTCTTCCCCAATCTGATGCTCTGTACATGCCTTCACCCTCTCAATCAATACCCTCCCATATAATTTACCAGGAACACTCAACAAACTTATACCTCTGTAATTTGAGCACTCACTCTTATCCCCTTTGCCTTTGTACAATGGCACTATGCACGCATTCCGCCAATCCTCAGGCACCTCACCATGAGTCATACATACATTAAATAACCTTACCAACCAGTCAATAATACAGTCACCCCCTTTTTTCATAAATTCCACTGCAATACCATCCAAACCTCCTGCCTTGCCGGCTTTCATCTCCCGCAAAGCTTTTACTACCTCTTCTCTGTTTACCAAATCATTTTCCCTTACCCTCTCACTTTGCACACCACCTCGACCAAAACACCCTATATCTGCCACTCTATCATCAAACACATTCAACAAACCTTCAAAATACTCACTCCATCTCCTTCTCACATCACCACTACTTGTTATCACCTCCCCATTTGCGCCCTTCACTGAAGTTCCCATTTGCTCCCTTGTCTTACGCACTTTATTTACCTCCTTCCAGAACATCTTTTTATTCTCCCTAAAATTTAATGATACTCTCTCAGCCCAACGCTCATTTGCCCTCTTTTTCACCTCTTGCAAGAGTTTTGGAAAGAGAGGCAAGTATGAAGTCTGTTGGGGATGAGAGAGCTTGGGAAGTGAGTCAGTTGTTGTTCGCTGATGATACAACGCTGGTGGCTGATTCATGTGAGAAACTGCAGAAGCTGGTGACTGAGTTTGGTAAAGTGTGTGAAAGAAGAAAGTTAAGAGTAAATGTGAATAAGAGCAAGGTTATTAGGTACAGTAGGGTTGAGGGTCAAGTCAATTGGGAGGTAAGTTTGAATGGAGAAAAACTGGAGGAAGTAAAGTGTTTTAGATATCTGGGAGTGGATCTGGCAGCGGATGGAACCATGGAAGCGGAAGTGGATCATAGGGTGGGGGAGGGGGCGAAAATTCTGGGAGCCTTGAAGAATGTGTGGAAGTCGAGAACATTATCTCGGAAAGCAAAAATGGGTATGTTTGAAGGAATAGTGGTTCCAACAATGTTGTATGGTTGCGAGGCGTGGGCTATGGATAGAGTTGTGCGCAGGAGGATGGATGTGCTGGAAATGAGATGTTTGAGGACAATGTGTGGTGTGAGGTGGTTTGATCGAGTAAGTAACGTAAGGGTAAGAGAGATGTGTGGAAATAAAAAGAGCGTGGTTGAGAGAGCAGAAGAGGGTGTTTTGAAATGGTTTGGGCACATGGAGAGAATGAGTGAGGAAAGATTGACCAAGAGGATATATGTGTCGGAGGTGGAGGGAACGAGGAGAAGTGGGAGTGAAAAAGATTTTGTGTGATCGGGGCCTGAACATGCAGGAGGGTGAAAGGAGGGCAAGGAATAGAGTGAATTGGATCGATGTGGTATACCGGGGTTGACGTGCTGTCAGTGGATTGAATCAGGGCATGTGAAGCGTCTGGGGTAAACCATGGAAAGCTGTGTAGGTATGTATATTTGCGTGTGTGGGCGTATGTATATACATGTGTATGGGGGTGGGTTGGGCCATTTCTTTCGTCTGTTTCCTTGCGCTACCTCGCAAACGCGGGAGACAGCGACAAAGCAAAAAAGAAAAAAAAAGAAAAAATTTATATATATATATATATATATATATATATATATATATATATATATATATATATATATATATAGTGAGTGGTTTCAGGTGAAGGTTGGTCTGCGGCAGGGGCAGATGCGCTGTCTGTAGGTAAGAGGGGGCATACGAAGTAAGTCGGTTGTTGTTCGCTGATGACACGGCGCTGGTGGGAGATTCGAGTGAGAAACTACAGATGTTGGTATCTGAGTTAGGGAGACTGCGTGGAAGGTAGAAAGTTGAGAGTAAATGTAAATAAAGGCAAGATTATTAGGTTTAGCAGAGCTTGAATGGAGTAACCTTAGAGGAAACGAAGTTGTTTTAGGTTCCGGGGAGTGGACATGGCAGCGAATGGAAACAATGAAGCAGAGATGAGTCATGAGGTGGGTCAGGAGACGAAGGAATTGGGAGCATTGAGGACTGTGGAAAAAAAAAAAAGCCACTGAGAGGGCGAAAATAGGTATCTTTGAAGTTATAGCAGTCCCGACAATGTTGTATGGAGGCGAGGCGTGGGTTTTACATGAGAATGTACGGAGCAAGGTGCATGTGTTGGAAATGAAATGTTTGAAGACAATACATAGTGTGAGGTGGGTTTATCGTGAAAGACATGAAAGGGTAAGAGAGATTGGAAATAAGAGTGTGGTTGATAGAGCAGAAGAGCGTGTGTTGAAATGGTTTGGACATATGGAGAGAATGAGTGAGGAGATGTTGACAAAGGGGATATATGTGTCAGAGGTGGAGGGAACAAGGAGAACGGGAGAGAGAAAATGATTCCCATGTATCCTTTGTATGTAGCGCAAGGCGACTAAAATGGACGGGAGCGGTTGGGATAGACATCCTCCCCTCCTTATTCTTAATTCATAAAAGGAGCCAGGCGAGGAGTGTTCATCCTCATCGAAAGTTCAGGCTGGAATGTCGCTGCATTTTGATGTAAATAGGATGTGAAAGACAGGTAGCATATTTGAGGTGAGGAACCTGGATGTTCTGGCTCTGATGAAAACTGTGTGTAAGGGTAAGGAGGAAGAATGGTTTGGAAATGTCTTAGGAGTAAAGTCAGATGTTAGTGTGAGGAAGAAAGCTAATAAAATGGTGACACTTCTGCTGAGGCAAGTGAACTCCAGACAGATGTAGGTAAAAATATAAGTAGATTCCGAAAGTTGGGTAATGATTAGTGCATATGCACCAGAACCCGAGAGGAGTGAAGAGACTTTGGGAAAGCTGAATATGTTTATCAGTCACAACTTGATGCGCTATCTAATATTTTTTATGAGTGATTTAATTGCGAGAGGGGGAAATATGGTGGGGTATAATTGGGGGCATGGGGTACTTGGTGTAAATGAAAATTGTAAACAGCTTGTGGAGTCATGCGATGAGAAAGAACTGGGGATTGGGAATACCTTGTTTAAAAATAGGGATGTGCGCGGGTGTACGCAGAGTAGGAACGGCGGTACTTCTGGATTATGCATTAACTGATAGGCGTGTAAAAGAGATAATCTTGGCAGTGAATCTGAGTAAATAATCATGTAATGCAGGTGGGTGACAACTGAGAAGAAGAGTCTTATCGATAAAGTAAGATGTGTGGTGAGAGTATGGCACTAGCAAGTCTCGTGGTTGGTGGATATGTACTCTGTCTTTCCAATTACTTATGATGCTCTGCAGAAACTTTGTTACTTTATCTCTAAAAGATCTTGTATTTTGCAGGTTTTTATGAGTATAACATCACTGGTGGAGAACTTAGACGATGTTTTGGTGCTGGTAGAGCTCGTCAAGAACATTGCCGCAAACCACAAACGGAGAGGAATTCCTAAACAGGATTTCGAGGTATGGAGATGTACCCCTTGTTAAGTTAATAATTCTTCCTAAAACTGTTACTGTTTTGCGCATGAACCCAGGTTGTTCAAATATCATCACTGATTTATTATCCATGTACTTTTTTTTTATCATTTATACTTTGTAGGCTTTATCCATGCACCTTTTTATCATTTATAGTTTGTAGGCTTTATCCATGCACCTTTTTATCATTTATAGTTTGTAGGCTTTATCCATGCACCTTTTTATCATTGATATTTTGTAGGCTTTATCCATGCACCTTTTTTTCATTTATAGTTTGTAGGCTTTATCCATGCACCTTTTTATCATTTATAGTTTGTAGGCTTTATCCATGCACTTTTTTTTATCATTTATAGTTTGTAGGCTTTATCCATGTACCTTTTTATCATTTATAGTTTGTAGGCTTTATCCATGTACCTTTTTATCATTTATAGTTTGTAGGCTTTATCCAATTACCTTTTTTCAATTGTAGTTTGTAGGCTTTATCCATGCACTTTTTTATCATTTATAGTTTGTAGGCTTTATCCATGTACCTTTTTATCATTCATCTTTTATAGGCTTTATTCATGTACCTTTTTATCATTTATACTTTGTAGGCTTTATCCATGTACCTTTTCATCATTCACAATTTGTAGGTTTCATCCATGTACCTTTTTATCATTTATACTTTGTAGGCTTTATCCATGTACCTTTTTATCATTTATACTCTGTAGGCTTTATTCATGCACCTTTTTTATCTTATATACTTTGTAGGCTTTATCCATGTACCTTTTTATCATTTAAACTTTGTAGGCTTTACCCATGTACCATTTTATCATTTGTACTTTGAAGGCTTTATCCATGTACCTTTTTATCATTTATACTATGTAGGCTTTAATCATGTATCATTCTATCATTTGTACTTTGTAGGCTTTATCCATGTACTTTTTTATCATTTATACTTTGTAGGTTTTATCCATGTATCTTTTTATCATTTGTACTTCTTAGGCTTTATGCTTGTACCTTTTTATCATTTATACTTTGTAGGCATTATCCATATACCTTTTTATCATTTGTACTTTGTAGGCTTTATCCATGTACCTTTTTTTCATTCATAATTCTGGGCTTTATCCATGTACCTTTTTATCATTTATACTTTGTAGGCTTTATCCATGTATCTTTTTATTGTTTATAATTTGTAGGCTTTACCCATGTACCTTTTTATCATTTATAGTTTGTAGGATTTATCCATGTACCTTTCTATCCTTTATAGTTTGTAGACTTTACCCATGTACCTTTTTATCATATTCTTCATAGTATTATTGTTATCTTAATTAGGAATTCACCAGAAAATTCTCTTGGATGCATCTGTAAAGTGCCTTGTGGATATTGTGATAAATATAATGTTGGTCAGACTGGTAAGGATCTTTCTGTTAGACTTAAGCAACATAAATATAGTATAAGAACGGGACAAGAATAAAATGCCTTCTTTAATCACGTTAAAAACTATGATTATTGTATTGACTGGAGTAATGCCATCTCATTTATTAACTCTAACTCTATTGCCAAGAGAAATATCATTGAATCTTCTATTATTAAATGCACAAAGATTTGTGCATTTGATAAGATTTGTAAAATGATAAGTTTATGAACACTCGTTGTATGTTATGGACAATCACATGTTTACCAAATGGCGTCCTAGCTTTGTCTCTTCGATGTATATCAACTGACTGATATTTCTCCCTTTTGTCTACCCGATGATGTGATTATTACACACAAGTGCACTTGGGATCTTATCGTGCTTTCCGAGATAATGTTCTCGCCTTCCAAACATTCTTCAAGGCTCCCAGAATTTTCGCCCCCTCCCCACCATATGATTCACTTCCGCTTCCATGGTTCCATCCACTGCCAGATCCACTCCCAGATTTTTATCTAAAACACTTTACTTCCTCCAGTTTTTCTCCATTTAAACTTACCTCCCAATTGACTTGACCCTCAACCCTACTGTACCTAATAACCTTGCTCTTATTCACATTTACTCTTAACTTTCTTCATTCACACACTTTACCAAACTCAGTCACCAGTTTCTGCAGTTTCTCATATGAATCAGCCACCAGTGCTATATCATCAGTGAACAACAACTGACTCACTTCCCAAGCTCTCTCATCCACAACAGACTGCATACTTGCCCCTCTTTCCAAAACTCTTGCATTCACCTCCCTAACAACCCCATCCATAAACAAATTAAACAACCATGGAGATATCACACACCCTAGCCGCAAACCTACATTCACTGAGAACCAATCACTTTCCTCTCTTCCTACACGTACACATGCCTTACATCCTTGATAAAAACTTTTCACTGCTTCTAACAACTTGCCTCCCACACCATATATTCTTAATACCTTCCACAGAGCATCTCTATCAACTCTATCATATGCCTTCTCCAGATCCATAAATGCTACATACAAATCCATTTGCTTTTCTAAATATTTCTCACATACATTCTTCAAAGCAAACACCTGATCCACACATCCTCTACCACTTCTGAAACCATACTGCTCTTCCCCAATCTGATGCTCTGTACATGCCTTCATCCTCACAATCAGTACCCTCCCATATAATTTACCAGGAATACTCAACAAACTTATACCTCTGTAATTTAAGCACTCACTCTTATCCCCTTTGCCTTTGAACAGTGGCACTATGCAAGCATTCCGCCAATCCTCAGGCACCTCACCATGAATCATACATACATTAAATAACCTTACCAACCAGTTAACAATACAGTCACCCCCATTTTTAATAAATTCCACTGCAATACCTTCCAAACCTGCTGCCTTGCCGGCTTTCATCTTCCACAAGGCTTTTACTACCTCTTCTCTGTTTACCAAATTATTCTCCCAAACCATCTCACTTTGCACACCACCTCGACCAAAACACCCTATATCTGTCACTCTATCATCAAACACATTCAGCAAACCTTGAAAATACTCACTCCATCTCCTTCTCACATCACCACTACTTGTTATCACCTCCACATTAGCCCCCTTCACTGAAGTTCCCATTTGTTCCCTTTTCTTATGCACTTTTTTTACCTCCTTCCAAAACATCTTTTTATTCTTCCTAAAATTCAATGATACTCTCTCACCCCAATTCTCATTTGCCCTCTTTTTCACCTCTTGCACCTTTCTCTTGACCTCCTGCCACTTTCTTTTATACGTCTCCCACTCATTTGCATTATTTCCCTGCAAAAATCGTCCGAATGCCTCTCTCTTCTCTTTCACTAATAATCTTACTTTCTCATCCCACCACTCACTACCCTTTCTAATCTGCCCACCTCCCACGCTTCTCATGCCACAAGCATCTTTTGCGCAAGCCATCAATGCTTCCCTAAATCCATCCCATTCCTCCCCCACTCCCCTTACATCCTTTGCTCTCACCTTTTCCCATTCTGTACTCAGTCTCTCCTGGTACTTCCTCCCACAAGTCTCCTTCCCAAGCTCACTTACTCTCACCACTCTCTTCACCCCAACTTTCTCCCTTCTTTTCTGAAAACCTCTACAAATCTTCACCTTCGCCTCCACAAGATAATGATCAGACATCCCTCCAGTTGCACCTCTCAGCACATTAACATCCAAAAGTCTCTCTTTCGCGTGCCTATCAATTAACACGTAATCCAATAATGCTCTCTGGCCATCTCTCCTACTTACATACGTATACTTCCCAATCACCAGTCCTTTTTCAGCACATAGATCTACAAGCTCTTCAGCATTTCCATTTACAACACTGAACACCCCATGTACACCAATTATTACCTCAACTGCCACATTAATCACCTTTGCATTCAAATCACCCATCACTATAACCCGGTCTCATGCATCAAAACTACTGACACTCACTCAGCTTCTCCCAAAACACTTGCCTCTCATGATCTTTCTTCTCATGCCCAGGTGCATATGCACCAATAATCACCCATCTCTCTCCATCCACTTTCAGTTTTATCCATATCAATCTAGAGTTTACTTTCTTACACTCTATCACATATTCTCACCACTCCTGTTTCAGGAGTAGTGCTACTCCTTCCCTTGCTCTTGTCCTCTCACTAACCCCTGACTTTACTCCCAAGACATTCCCAAACCACTCTTCCCCTTTACCCTTGAGCTTCGTTTCACTCAGAGCCAAAACTTCCAGGTTCCTCTCCTCAAACATACTACCTATCTCTCCTTTTATCTCATCTTGGTTACATCCACATATATTGAGACACCCCAATCTGAGCCTTCGAGGAGGATGAGCACTCCCCGCGTGACTCCTTCTTCTGTTTCCCCTTTTAGAAAGTAAAAATACAAGGAGGGGAGGGTTTCCAGCACCCACTCCTGTCCCCTTTAGTTGCCTTCTATGACACATGAGGAATGCGTGGGAAGTATGTGCGTGTGTGGACGTGTATGTATATACATGTGTATGTGGGTGGGTTGGGCCATTTGTCTGATTCCTTGCGTTACCTCACTGACGAGAGAGACAGCGACAAAGTATAATAAATATATTCATATATTTGTGTGTGTACGAGTGGATGGACCATTCTTTGTCAGTTTCCTGGCACTTCCTTGCTGACATGGGAAACAGCAATTAAGTATAATAATTGAATAAATTTATATATGGATGGATGGAGTGATAAGAGAGATGAAAGCAAAACTAGGAAAAAGGGGTGCAGAGATGGAATGTAATAGTGAGATATGGTGGCTAGTGGCAGGCCTGTTTGTGGATGATACTGTGTTGTTTGCTGAGAGTAAGAAGGAGTTACAGAAGGTTATAAGTGTGTTTTATGGTGTAAGTGGAGGAGATTGAAGGTAAATGCAAGTAAAAGTAAAGTAGTGGTGTTTGAAAGGAAACAGAGTGAAAGTATAGATTTTGTAAACCATATAGAGTGAAAAAAGAAAGTGAACTAAATTGTGTTGTAGATATTGGAGGGGGTGAACCCAAAGAAGTGAGAGAATTTAAGTATTTAGGAGCTGTCTTTAGTAAGTTTGGTGATATGGAAGGAGACATAAGGGAAAGAGCACTACAAGATAGAAGAATCATTGGTTCCCTTGATAGGATAGTGAAGGGTAGAGGTGTAAGTATGGAAGTGAAGAAAGGATTGAGGTACAGCATAGGCCTTCCACCCCTGATCTATGCAGCCAAAACATGGACATGGAATGAGGCACAGAGGTCAAGAATCCAGGCTGTAGAAATGAGCTATTTGAGAAGAGCATGTGATGTGACTAGATGGAATAAAGAAAGGAATGAGGGGGTGTATGAGAGATGTGGTATGGCAAGAAATGAATTTTAGATTCTTAGAATGGGTGAATTGTAATACTTTCAGGTGGTTTAGGCATGTGGAAAGATTGCAAGACTGGGAGTTTACAAGGAGAGTGTAAGGTAGTACAATTAAAGAGGTGAGAGGAAGATGTCCTGTGACATGGGCAAGTAGGGTGGAGGAATACTGGAGGGAGAGAAATAGTGAAAGAATGCATGGAATAGTGTATGCGAGGGAGGTGTGTAAGGAGAGGGATAATTGGAGACTTTTGCCATTGCCACCCACCCTGGATGGGAGTTCCCGAGGGAACGGGTGTCAGAGATATAGATAGATGGAGGAATTGAGTGTGTCAAAAGCAGCCTTGCTACAATATAATCCAAGCAGATAAAAACAGTGTGCATAGGTTTTGCTTAGGAAGGATTTGGGGATTTTTCCTGAGCAGATTCCAGGTCCCCTTCCTTCACCTGTATTAGACTAGTAAATACAAATATATGAACTGATCTGTTTGGGTTCAGTTATATTATAATTTTAGTTCATCTGATCCTTCCAAGTGGGATTTAATGTTATAAAAGTCATAATGTGTCTCTCCTGTATATTTTAACGCATTTTGCCTGTCACCAGCTGTTGTCCCCCGTGTTGACCAACTATCTTCGAGACAATCTGGGATCAGCTTGGACACCTCTGGCTGAGGAAGCCTGGACTCAGGCATTTAAGGTCATCGTAAGTGTGACCTTCTCCACCTATGAAGCTCCTGAATCACAACAGTCTTGAACACTGGATGCATTTCATGTGTAATACTTTGATATCTGTTATCATTGTTTGCAAGACATAGTTATGTATTTTTATCACATATATTATTGATGCATATTATACCAAATGTTTAAACTTCTACAATATATCTTTCCATTTATGACTTACATGGCAGGGTGAGTCAAGTGCAAATATGAATCTAGCCCTTATGAAGATTTATTGTATAGACAGGATGGCCTCTGCCTGCAGTCTGACCATGGCCAGATGAGTTCCTCCAGTAGGTGGACTTTCTACTCGCCTGCACTAAAGATTTCTCTCGTACGAATGTTAGATCCATTTTGTAATTCTTACCTTTGTTATGAACTGACTTTAGTGCCCTTGACATTTTGTTGTCAGTATGAGATAGATTTTGAGAAACTTTATTGTTATTTTCTCTTAAAATGGGAACTTCATGGATTATGAGCACTCACCATCATTACATACAGTAACTTGAATGTGTTACCTTGCAACTGTACATCAGACATCTTATGCATACTATGACATGAAGTACAGTTTTTTCTACAATTATTGTAGGATCCTTACTGTTTTCTGAGTACTTAAAACTCTCTGAACACTGGCTCTAGTCTTTGTCTTCATCTTCTTGTAGATCTAATCCTTTTTTATCTCATCAGAAGATGCTTAAAGGCCATCTTCTTGATGTGACCTTCCTTTTTCTGATTGAAATGTGCTTTATAAACCCTTTTTCCTTATCTGATCCTTCTTTTTATCTTTAAAAGGTGCTTTACACTGTCTTATTTATCTGACCTTTCTTTTTCTCATTAACAAGTGCTTTGCAAACCCTCTTTCTGATCTGATCTTTCTTTTTCTCATGAAAAGGTGCTTTACAATCTCTCTTTCCTATGCTCGCACACAACCATGAATTCCTTTATGTTTACTGTGTACAATATTGTAACTCTGATCACCCTTCCAATCTTCAATAATATCTGAAGCAGAAATTACCATGAATAGTGTCCCACTAGCAACAGCCATGTAATGCTCAAATTTCATTAGAGAAAATAAGTGAAATAGAGAGAAGTCTTTGATAGTGAGATGAGATTATGAATAAGAATATTTGTAGCAAGTATCCAGAAGTGTTTCATATGTTAATCAGAAGTATAACCCCAAGTTTCTCTATTATCTTTAGCCCTATTTTCATGTATGAAGATGGGATGGATCAAATATCCCCTTAGTTCATCCAAACATATCCTAAACTTTTGTCAAGTGTTCTCATCAATAAAAAGCAAGCTATTTGAGTAAAAGATTATAATGGCAAGTTATTGCAACAAAAGGATATGTGTGAGGAACTAATTTCTAGTTTTTAAGTTGTGTTTACAATCCACTCATGGTAGCGACTGCACTGAGTTGGAGAAGACATCCTGAAAACATGAATATTGTTAGACAAGAAACATTCAGCAGGTTCCTGAAGTAATCAGACCAGAATAGAATATTAATATTTTTAGAGTAGAAACATGCAGCAAGCACATGAAGTAATGACATCAGTATAAAACACATGACATGATATGTAACTACCTACATATTGATGGACTGTAAAGGAACTTTTGACAGGCCACTTGAAGTGTTATTAAACCTTTCACTGTCATTTTTTACACAAGCTAAGAGAACATTTATGACTAATAATTGTAGAATTTACTTTAAACCACATTCAAAAATTTTTCTTCCGTCTTTTACTGTGACATTTCAGTCTAGTTCCACAAAACTTTGCTATGTCCCAAGGGCTCTGGATATCCTGTTGTCCAATTACAAATATCCTGTACAAGTTACTTTTACCCTTTTACTGCTCTTTGGGTAAAGCACAACCAAGGTATAGTGATTCTATGTTTTTCATAACTTAAAAAACAGCCTTATTTGATGTGAAGTAAAGCAAACTTTTGTAAATAAACAAAAATGGAGGAGTTAAATGCATGTGGAAGCAAGCAAAGGACATACTTCTGCACCGACTGTGTAGAGAAGCCATTTTTTTTGTTAATATCCTGATTATGGCAGAAGTGCACAAAGGCTTATAGAATGTATTGCTGCATGGAAAATTCAAATGGTAGTACAATAAACAATATTTATATATCCTTGCATAATTAGATTTATTTCATCCTTCATCTATATATGTAACTTGAATTCCAAAGTTGTGAACTATATGAGTTTGAATTTCATTATCAGCAGTATATCAGTGGAACCAAAATTAGTTTAGTAAACCAAAAAAAAAAAGCTAAAAATTTTCGTTTATCCTTCATCATTGACACGGGGAATAAGCCATAGAATATCAACATACATCAAAAGTTTAAGAACTTACCAAGAAAGTTCTTACCAAATTGTAATTCTACAGATTTGTCAAATCTTTGCATAGTGCCAGATAGATATTTTTCAACTAAAGAGTCGAGGAACCTTATAGCACTAAAATCTTCGGTACCACTGTATCACAACTTCTAGAACAGCCCCAACTACTTTGATATCAACGTTGTATTGAAGAACAGCAATACACTGAAAAACTTGGCTCATAGAAACTCACCTGAAAATTTAGCTGTTTGTCTTTACCAGATATCATGCAAGGATTGCAGTATGTTTGCTTAAACAAGATGGAAAAGAACTGAATTTAAGATGAAGCAGCAACATCACAGTATTTGTGTTTGGCAAAACTCCAATGCTCTGCTCTTGCATATGCAAGACAACAGCCAACCTGTTGATTGGAATCATGCTCAGAAGATTGCATCTTATCATTTAGTAGTTAATAGAAATATAGAATCCAGCCTTATTAAACATAGCTTCAATAGTAATCTCAACATTAATCAAGGCAGTGCAATTTAGATTCCTTCATAAGCAAAAGAACTGTTAACATTTCCAAGTTTGTGAGCTAATCTATGAACCTACACTTGTCTTTGATCACCTGACCCTTGCCCATGGTCATCTGACATATAGCTTTGGTTACCCAACCATTGTCTTCAGTGACCTGACCCAAGTCTCTGGTGTTCATGCTTCTTATTTGACCTTCACCTGACAAGTCCACGGGCCTTACATGTCATATACGTGTCTACAAAGCCTATATTTGTTTATCTTTGTATTCCTGAAGATGTGAATTATCACAAAAGTGCTCAAGTCTTCGTGTTTAACTTTTCGTCTGACTAGTAACACATTTTTGAATCACTTGTTTTTTACAGTTTATATGTGTCAGAGGTGGAGGGAACAAGGAGAAGTGGGAGACCAAACTGGAGGTGGAAGGATGGAGTGAAAAAGATTTTGAGCAATCGGGGCCTGAGGGCCTGAACTTGCAGGAGGGTGAAAGGCCTGCAAGGAATAGAGTGAATTGGAAGGATGTGGTATACCGGGGTCGACGTGTTGTCAATGGATTGAACCAGGGCATGTGAAGCGTCTGGGGTAAACCATGGAAAGTTCTGTGGGGCCTGGATGTGGAAAGGAAGCTGTGGTTTCGGTGCATTATTACATGACAGCTAGAGACTGAGTGTGAACGAATGGGACCTTTGTTGTCTTTTCCTAGCGCTACTTCGTACACATGAGGGGGAAGGGGGTTGTTATTCCATGTGTGGCGAGGTGGTGATGGAAATGAATAAAGGCAGACAGTATGAATCATGTACATGTGTATATATGTATATGTCTGTGTGTGTATATATATGTATACATTGAGATGTATAGGGATGTATATTTGCGTGTGTGGACGTGTATGTATATACATGTGTATGTGGGTGGGTTGGGCCATTCTTTCGTCTGTTTCCTTGCGCTACCTCGCTAACGCGGGAGACAGCGACAAAGCAAAGTAAATATATATATATAATGTTGGAGGCTCTAGTGAGGGACAAAAATGGACATAAAGGCCAGGCAGATAAATGCCACCACCACAAGCAGCAACTATGACCCATGATCGCGAAGGACTTCTTTAGGAACTGTGTACACCCTTGGAGGTGTGTTTGCCCTTGCAGGTGTGTACACCCTTGGAGGTGTGTTTACCCTTGGAGGTGTGTACACCCTTGGAGCTGTGTACACCCTTGTAGGTTGGGATAGAGTGTGAGTTGACACAAACAGGTCCTGTTTTCCATGAAATAAAATCTTCATCAGGGTAGTAAAAAAATGAATTGCAGGTCAGGTACAATGGAGGACAATAGTGACAATGCCGACTGGTGTGAACTGGTATGTAATATGCCCAAAACCAAGATTGAAATAGTATATTGAAAACAAAATCAGTGTCACTGGTCAGGAACACTTACCTATCAGTCTTAAAAAGTAAAATGTTTGACAAATTCTAGTTAAATGCAAAACTAAATTTTTGGTAGCTCACATAATCATGCATCCACAAGAGTAATGGAATGTATTTATGTTTTCCTCTGCTGTGAAAAACTGAAGATTCTTCGAGGCCTACATTTTTTCGGCTACTAACTATTGGTTGAATTTCAGTCTAAATTATGACTTTATGGCAAATGCTTGTTGCTATATATCCTTATACTTTAGTAAAGATGCTGTTATAACCTTATGCATACGTAGTGTGTGTCATATCAGCAATATTTTGAACCCTTGAAGAAGATGTTAAGCAAATGTTGGTTGATATGGTTGACCTAGTAGGAAAGCTTAATGACCATTGTTGCTACATCATTATTTCTTCTTTTACTGTCAGCCAGACTAATCTGTTGCTTATAATCTTGTTTTCTTTTATTCAAATGAGTTGTAAATGTTGAAAATTATGAGTGACGTTCTTCAAAAAAGTTTGTATTTTGTTTTGTTTTGTCTGGGGAAGCTGGTTAGGCCTGCCCACTGGTGATCTGCCAGGAATTTACTGCATGGGCAAGGACTCCAATAAGTCTAGAGACCTTTTTATTTTCTAACTGTCCTTTGGATCCTCCTCGCAGTCGTCAGATATTATTAGACAATCATAACTTATTAGAAAATAGTATTACATCATTACTACTATACTTTGCCTCTCTTTAGAGTCAGTTGGTATGCATTCACAAGTTTTTTCTAGAATTAAACTTGCCTTTAATAAGTATCAGTTTTCTATGGTTGTCTTAGAATTCACTTAGTTAATGTGATAAGATGTATTACAAAGGAATTGACAACTAGAAGATAAGTAACTTCCTATTTTTGTAGCAATTGTTGGAAACCGAGGATTTACCTCATTGTATTCAAGTCCAATAACAAACAGCACTGACAATACATTATTAATGTCCGCAAGCTTTATGAACCTTAATGTTGGCTAACTTTATCAACTTTAATGTCGGCTAACTTTATGAACTTTATTGTCGGCTAACTTTATGAACTTTAATGTTGGTTAACTTTATGAACTTTAATGTTGGTTAACTTTATGAACTTTAATGTTGGCTAACTTTATGAACTTTAATGTCAGCTAACTTTATGGACTTTAATGTCAGCTAACTTTATGATCTTTAATGCTGGCTAACTTTATGAACTTTAATGTCCACTAACTTTATGAACTTTAATGTTGGCTAACTTTATGAACTTTAATGTTGGCTAACTTTATAAACTTTAATGTTGACTAACTTTATGAACTTTAATGTTAGCTAACTTTATGAACTTTAATGTTGGCTAACTTTATGAACTTTAATGTTGACTAACTTTATGAACTTTAATGTTGACTAACTTTATGAACTTTAATGTTGGCTAACTTTATGAACTTCAATGTTGGCTAACTTTATAAACTTCAATGTTGGCTAACTTTATAAACTTTAATATTGGCTAACTATGAATTTTGATGTTGGCTAACTTTATAAATTTTAATGTTGGTTAACTTTATTGAACTCTAATGTGGCTAACTTTATGAACTTAGATGCTCACTAACTTTATAAACTTTAATGTTGGCTAACTTTATAACCTTTAATGTTGGCTAACTTTATAACCTTTAATGTTGGCTAACTTTATAAACTTTAATGTTGGCTAACTTTATAACCTTTAATGTTGGCTAACTTTATAAACTTTAATGTTGACTAACTTTATGAACTTTAATGTTGGCTAACTTTATGAATTTTGATGTTGGCTAACTTTATAAACTTTAATGTTGGTTAACTTTATTGAACTCTAATGTGGCTAACTTTATGAACTTAAATGCTCACTAACTTTATAAACTTTAATGTTGGCTAACATTATAACCTTTAATGTTGGCTAACTTTATAACCTTTAATGTTGGCTAACTTTATAAACTTTAATGTTGGCTAACTTTATGAACTTTAATGTAGCTAACTTTATGAACTTTAATGTTGGCTAACTTTATGAATTTTAATGTTGGCTAACTTTATGAACTTTGATATTGGCTAACTCTATGAACTTTCATGTTGGCTAACTTTATGAACTTTAATGTCAGCTAACTTTATGGACTTTAATGTTGGCAAACTTTATGAACTTTAATGTTGATTAACTTTATAAACTTTAATATTGGCTAACTTTATAAACTTTAATGTTGGTTAACTTTACGAACTTTAATGCTGGCTAACTTCATGAACTTTAATGTCGACTAACTTTATGAACTTTAATCCTGGCTAACTTTATGAACTTTAATGTTTGCTTACTTTATAAACTTTAAAGTTGGCTAACCTTGTAAACTTTAATATTGGCTAAGTTTATGAAGTTTAATGTTGGCTAAGTTTATGAAGTTTAATGTCTAAGTTTATGAAGTTGGCTAAGTTTATGAAGTTTACGGTTGGCTAACTTTATGAAGTTGGGTAAGTTTATGAAGTTGGCTAAGTTTATGAAGTTGGGTAAGTTTATGAAGTTGGCAAAGTTTATGAAGTTGGCTAAGTTTAGTGAGGTGTTTTGTGATGCTGTAGTTTAGTGTGACAACCAAGACCGGTGCAGACGACACTCGGCACAGCCACGTACGTAACGTAGTGATACCAGGCAATATTTTCTTTTATGTAGGCTGTAATATGGTACATTGTTGTGACTGTACTAGGGTACATTGTTGTGATTGTAGTATGGTACATTGTTGTGACTGTACTAGGGTACATTGTTGTGATTGTAGTATGGTACATTGTTGTGATTGTAGTATGGTACATTGTTGTGATTGTAGTATGGTACATTGTTGTGATTGTAGTATGGTACATTGTTGTGATTGTAGTATGGTACATTGTTGTGATTGTAGTAGGGTACATTGTTGTGATTGTAGTATGGTACATTGTTGTGATTGTAGTATGGTACATTGTTGTGATTGTAGTATGGTACATTGTTGTGATTGTAGTAGGGTACATTGTTGTGACTGTACTAGGGTACATTGTTGTGATTGTAGTAGGGTACATTGTTGTGATTGTAGTATGGTGCATTGTTGTGATTGTAGTATGGTGCATTGTTGTGATTGTAGTAGGGTACATTGTTGTGATTGTAGTAGGGTACATTGTTGTGATTGTAGTATGGTACATTGTTGTGATTGTAGTAGGGTACATTGTTGTGACTGTACTAGGGTACATTGTTGTGATTGTAGTATGGTGCATTGTTGTGATTGTTGTATGGTACATTGTTGTGATTGTAGTATGGTACATTGTTGTGATTGTAGTAGGGTACATTGTTGTGACTGTACTAGGGTACATTGTTGTGATTGTAGTATGGTACATTGTTGTGATTGTAGTAGGGTACATTGTTGTGACTGTACTAGGGTACATTGTTGTGATTGTAGTATGGTACATTGTTGTGATTGTAGTAGGGTACATGTGGTGACTGTACTAGGGTACATTGTTGTGATTGTAGTATGGTACATTGTTGTGATTGTAGTAGGGTACATTGTTGTGACTGTACTAGGGTACATTGTTGTGATTGTAGTATGGTACATTGTTGTGATTGTAGTATGGTACATTGTTGTGACTGTACTAGGGTACATTGTTGTGATTGTAGTATGGTACATTGTTGTGATTGTAGTATGGTACATTGTTGTGATTGTAGTATGGTACATTGTTGTGACTGTAGTAGGGTACATTGTTGTGATTGTAGTATGGTACATTGTTGTGATTGTAGTATGGTACATTGTTGTGATTGTAGTATGGTACATTGTTGTGATTGTAGTAGGGTACATTGTTGTGATTGTAGTATGGTACATTGTTGTGATTGTAGTATGGTACATTGTTGTGACTGTACTAGGGTACATTGTTGTGATTGTAGTATGGTACATTGTTGTGATTGTAGTATGGTACATTGTTGTGATTGTAGTATGGTACATTGTTGTGACTGTAGTAGGGTACATTGTTGTGATTGTAGTATGGTACATTGTTGTGATTGTAGTATGGTACATTGTTGTGATTGTAGTATGGTGCATTGTTGTGATTGTAGTATGGTGCATTGTTGTGATTGTAGTATGGTACATTGTTGTGACTGTACTAGGGTACATTGTTGTGACTGTACTAGGGTACATTGTTGTGATTGTAGTATGGTACATTGTTGTGATTGTAGTATGGTACATTGTTGTGATTGTAGTATGGTACATTGTTGTGATTGTAGTATGGTACATTGTTGTGATTGTAGTAGGGTACATTGTTGTGATTGTAGTAGGGTACATTGTTGTGACTGTACTAGGGTACATTCTTGTGATTGTAGTATGGTGCATTGTTGTGATTGTAGTATGGTACATTGTTGTGATTGTAGTAGGGTACATTGTTGTGATTGTAGTAGGGTACATTGTTGTGATTGTAGTATGGTACATTGTTGTGATTGTAGTAGGGTACATTGTTGTGATTGTAGTATGGTACATTGTTGTGATTGTAGTAGGGTACATTGTTGTGACTGTACTAGGGTACATTGTTGTGATTGTAGTATGGTGCATTGTTGTGATTGTTGTATGGTACATTGTTGTGATTGTAGTATGGTACATTGTTGTGATTGTAGTAGGGTACATTGTTGTGACTGCACTAGGGTACATTGTTGTGATTGTAGTATGGTACATTGTTGTGATTGTAGTAGAGTACATTGTTGTGACTGTACTAGGGTACATTGTTGTGATTGTAGTATGGTACATTGTTGTGATTGTAGTAGGGTACATTGAGGTGACTGTACTAGGGTACATTGTTGTGATTGTAGTATGGTACATTGTTGTGATTGTAGTATGGTACATTGTTGTGACTGTACTAGGGTACATTGTTGTGATTGTAGTATGGTACATTGTTGTGATTGTAGTATGGTACATTGTTGTGATTGTAGTAGGGTACATTGTTGTGACTGTACTAGGGTACTTGTTGTGATTGTAGTATGGTACATTGTTGTGATTGTAGTATGGTACATTGTTATGATTGTAGTATGGTACATTGTTGTGATTGTAGTAGGGTACATTGTTGTGATTGTAGTATGGTACATTGTTGTGATTGTAGTATGGTACATTGTTGTGATTGTAGTATGGTACATTGTTGTGATTGTAGTAGGGTACATTGTTGTGATTGTAGTATGGTACATTGTTGTGATTGTAGTAGAGTACATTGTTGTGACTGTACTAGGGTACATTGTTGTGATTGTAGTATGGTACATTGTTGTGATTGTAGTAGGGTACATTGATGTGACTGTACTAGGGTACTTGTTGTGATTGTAGTATGGTACATTGTTGTGATTGTAGTATGGTACATTGTTGTGACTGTACTAGGGTACATTGTTGTGATTGTAGTATGGTACATTGTTGTGATTGTAGTATGGTACATTGTTGTGATTGTAGTATGGTACATTGTTGTGATTGTAGTATGGTACATTGTTGTGATTGTAGTAGGGTACATTGTTGTGATTGTAGTAGGGTACATTGTTGTGATTGTAGTATGGTACATTGTTGTGATTGTAGTAGGGTACATTGTTGTGATTGTAGTATGGTACATTGTTGTGATTGTAGTATGGTACATTGTTGTGATTGTAGTATGGTACATTGTTGTGATTGTAGTATGGTACATTGTTGTGATTGTAGTATGGTACATTGTTGTGATTGTAGTATGGTACATTGTTGTGATTGTAGTAGGGTACATTGTTGTGATTGTAGTATGGTACATTGTTGTGATTGTAGTAGGGTACATTGTTGTGATTGTAGTAGGGTACATTGTTGTGATTGTAATATGGTACATTGTTGTGATTGTAGTATGGTACATTGTTGTGATTTTAGTAGGGTACATTGTTGTGATTGTAGTAGGGTACATTGTTGTGATTGTAGTATGGTACATTGTTGTGATTGTAGTAGGGTACATTGTTGTGATTGTAGTATGGTACATTGTTGTGACTGTACTAGGGTACATTGTTGTGATTGTAGTATGGTACATTGTTGTGACTGTACTAGGGTACATTGTTGTGATTGTAGTATGGTACATTGTTGTGATTGTAGTAGGGTACATTGTTGTGATTGTAGTATGGTACATTGTTGTGATTGTAGTATGGTACATTGTTGTGATTGTAGTAGGGTACATTGTTGTGACTGTACTAGGGTACATTGTTGTGGTTGTAGTATGGTACATTGTTGTGATTGTAGTAGGGTACATTGTTGTGATTGTAGTATGGTACATTGTTGTGATTGTAGTATGGTACATTGTTGTGATTGTAGTATGGTACATTGTTGTGATTGTAGTATGGTACATTGTGATTGTAGTATGGTACATTGTTGTGACTGTACTAGGGTACATTGTTGTGATTGTAGTAGGGTACATTGTTGTGATTGTAGTAGGGTACATTGTTGTGATTGTAATATGGTACATTGTTGTGATTGTAGTAGGGTACATTGTTGTGATTGTAGTAGGGTACATTGTTGTGATTGTAGTATGGTACATTGTTGTGATTGTAGTAGGGTACATTGTTGTGATTGTAGTATGGTACATTGTTGTGATTGTAGTATGGTACATTGTTGTGATTGTAGGATGGTACATTGTTGTGATTGTAATATGGTACATTGTTGTGATTGTAGGATGGTACATTGTTGTGATTGTAGTATGGTACATATCTTGATTATCTCTAGCATTGTTGTGATTGTAGTAATGACAACATATATTGAATTTTGGGAAGGATCAATATGTTAGGTAACATTCACTATTGTGTAAACATTTATTATAATGTTAACTTGATATATGGCTATCATGAATCTAAGGTGTACTCCGACACTCTTAATGTACAGAAATAATACATTATAACATGGAGGTTGATAACTGTGGTTATAACATGGAGGTTGATCACTGTGGTTATAATATGGAGGTTGATCACTGTGGTTATAACATGAAGGTTGATCACAGGTTATAACATGGAAGTTGATCACTGGGGTTATAACATAGAGGTTGATCACTGTAGTTAGTATGATCAACGCATGCTATAAACATGATATATATCAACACCTCACTTTGATACCATACACCTGGTAGCCAAAAATGGTATAATAAAAATACCAATTCCTCATCTTGGTACCATACACCTAGTAGCCAAAAATGGTAGAATAGCTATATCAACACCTCATCTTGGTACCTTACACCTGGTAGGAAAAAATGGTAGAATAGATATACCAACACCTCATCTTGGTACCATATACCTGGCAGGAAAAAATGGTAGAATAGATATACCAATGCCTCATCTTGGTACCATACTTTTAGTAGCCAAAAATGGTAGAATAGCTATATCAACACCTCATCTTGGTACCATACACCTGGTAGGAAAAAATGGTAGAATAGATATACCAACACCTCATCTTGGTACCATATACCTGGCAGGAAAAAATGGTAGAATAGATATACCAATGCCTCATCTTGGTACCATACTTTTAGTAGCCAAAAATGGTAGAATAGATATACCAACACTTCATCTTGGTACCATATGCCTGGTAACATAAAATGGTCGAATAGATATACCAACACCACCTCTTGATACCATATGCCTGGTAGCCTAAAATGGTTGAATAGATATACCAACACCACATCTTGGTACCATTTGCTTGGTAGCCAAAAATGGTAGAATAGATATATCAACACCTCATCTTGGTACCAAATGCCGGGTAGCCAAAAATGGTAGAATAGATATACCAACACCACATCTTGGTTCCATATGCCTGGTAGCCAAAAATGGTAGTATAGATATACCAACACCTCATCTTGATACCATATGCCTGGTAGCCTAAAATGGTCGAATAGATGTACCAACACCACATCTTGGTAACATACACCTGGTTGCTAAAAATGGTAGAATAGATATACAAACACCACATCTTGGTACCATACACTGGGTAGCCAAAACTGGTAGAATAGTTATACCAACACCTCATCTTAGTACCGTACACCTGGTAGCCAAAAATGGTAGTATAGATATAGCAGCACCTCATCTTGGTACCATACACCTGGTAGCCAAAAAATGGTAGAATAGATGTACCAACACCTCATCTTGGTACCATATGCCTGATAGCCAAAAATGGTAGATTAGATATACCAACAACACATCTTGGTACCATATACTAGGTAGCCAAAAATGGTAGAATAGATATACCAACACCTCATCTTGGTACCATACACCTGGTAACCAAAAATGATAGAATAGATATACCAACACCACATCTTGGTACCATATACCTGGTATCAAAAATGGTGGTAAAGATATAACAACACCTCACCTTGGTACCATACACCTGTTAGCCAGAAATTATAGTATAGATATACTGTCGTTTTTAATGATCTGTATGACACGAAATTTATTGTAGTTATGGCTGGGATAATTACTTTGACTAATTTACAATTATTGTTACATTATCATTATCCGCTTTCTTTCTGGCTTAGTATGTTGCTATGCCTTTCTTTTTGTTGGGTCTAGTCTTCTGTGAACATTTCAGTTGTTCCAGGTTTTCTTCATCTTTCACTTTTTCATTGAGCTAACTTCCTAACATGTTGATTGAGCCTTTTTGTTGTCCCCAGTGTACTTATTGAAATATTTCACCTTTTATTATGGAGTACTCACACATTAGACTTCATCTTTTTTTTTATACAGTATCCTTCAAGGATTCTTTCTCCTTATCTGATTTTTGATATTGTGTCAACTCATATTGTTTAATTTCTTATGTATAGCTAGTTCGGTTTTGCTTTTCAAAAAGGTTGTTCTTTGTGTCAGTCATTTTGTATAGTTTCACTGCTGTTCTGCTCCTGTTTCTTCTAAGAATGTCCTTATTTGGATTTCAAATAAGAAAGTTGTGCTGATCTGGTGGGTTTCTATATTAGTCATAATCTGTCTTGTAATTGTTCTAGTTCCCTTTCCACCTTGTTCTCCTGTTTTGATTAGTCCTTTGTTTTTCGTACTCTTGCCAGTATTGATTCAAGCCATTATTCCAATGTACTTTTCTTTTCAGTGTTTGTATATCTTTATATTTGTATGTCTTTGATGAATTATACATGACAACTAGAGAGTGGATGTACATAAAAGAAGCCATTATGATTATTGTGTAAACTTTCTATGATGGTTGGAATTGATATCAGTGAGATGAAAATTTTAAATGATATATTACATGTATGGTGAATTGAGTTGGAATACTAAAAATGTACAGCAGGGATATGGAAGTAAGGAAAAAGCTTAGTACTGTATTTCTGATAGATTTTTATCATAGTATTCACATTTCAGCTCTTGGTTACATTTTTGTTTGGCATCTGTTAATTTCCATTTTCCTCCATCTGTTTTCTAGACTATATTTGTTCCAGTATTTCATTAGTTTGGTTTTCATTAAATGATCTCCATCTTTGTCATGCCTTTCCATTGTCTATCTTCATCTCTATGTTGTGTGTCACTTCCTTTCCATCCCAACCTTTCTCTTTTCTCAATATAGATTTTTGTAATTTCCTAATATTTCATTGTTATTGGATGTTTAAATCTACATTTATCCTTTTTCTTATGCTCTTTGACATTCATATAATAAAAGCAAATATCTGTTTGTCTATGCTTTAAGGTTGCGTGAACTTACTTTCATTTTCTCATTTACTTATATGACATTAGTAGCCAAGAGAGCAAGGGGGAGATAGAAGGATGAAGTTAAGGGTATCAGGATCTGAACATTCAGGAGGATGAGAGGATTGATGTAACACACAGGGAATGATATGCTGTCTGTGGGCTGAATCAGGGCACATGCATAGTCACTTGGGCCTGTTTGTAGATAATGTGCTATGTCTTTGATGAATTATACATGACAACTAGAGTTTGGATGTACATAAAAGAAGCCATTATGATTATTGTGTAAACTTTCTATGATGGTTGGAATTGATATCAGTGAGATGAAAATTTTAAATGATATATTACATGTATGGTGAATTGAGTTGGAATACTAAAAATGTACAGCAGGGATATGGAAGTAAGGAAAAAGCTTAGTACTGTATTTCTGTTAGATTTTTATCATAGTACTAAATGTGTTCAGTTGTAAAACCTTGACACCAAGAAGAAAGAGATTTGTGTATAAAGATTGTCTTTAATGTAGATTGTAAGTGTGTTTTATGATGTGTGTATACAAAGGTGAATGCAAGTAAAAGTAAAGTAATGGTGCTTGAAAGGAAACAGAGTGAAAGTATAGATTTGTAAGACAGAGCGAAAGAAGAATGTGTACTAAATGTGCTTTAGATATTGGGGAGAGAAAGACTTAAAGAAGTGAGAGAATGTAAGTATTTAGGAGCTGTCTTAGGTAAGTTTGGTGATATAGAAGGAGAGATATGGGAAAGAGCACTACAAGGTAGAAGAATCATTGGTTCCCTTGATAGGATAGTGAAGGATAGGATAGTGAAGGGTAAAGGTGTAAGTATGGAAGTGAAGAAAGGATTAAGGGATAGCATAGGCCTCCCATCCCTGATCTATGTAGCCAAAATATGGACATGGAATGAGGCACAGAGGTCAAGAATCCAGGCTGTGGAAATGAGCTATTTGAGAAGAGCATGTGGTGTAACTAGATGGAATGGAGAAAGAAATGAGGGGGTGTATGATAGATGTGGTATGGCAAGGAATGAATTTTGGATTGGTAGAATGGGTTAAACATAATACTTTTAGGTGGTTTAGGCATGTGGAAAGATTGTAAGACTTGGAGTTTACAATGAGAGTGTATGCTAGTACAATTAAAGGGGTGAGAGGAAGATGTCCTGTGACATAGGCAAGTAGGGTGGAGGAATACTGGAGGGAGAGAAATGGTGGAAGAATGCATGGAATAGTGTATGTGATTAAGGTATGTAAGGAGAGGGATACGTGGAGACTCTTTTAACACTGCCACCCCTTGATGGGAGTTCCCAGAGGAACAGAATCAGAGATATAGATAGACAGATAGTAATGATGATTACTCAAATTTCAGAGAGATGAACCGCATTAACATTGATGAGCCAAGGTGGGACCAAAGTACATATGAAGGTCGTGTCAAGCACTTTTTCACCGTTACCAACCCATTAAACCTCTTGCGTACTCCAGCTCAGTTAGAAAGAGCCAGAGATATTGTTACCATATACAGGTAAGCAATGATATATTTTTACATTATAGTACTGGTTAAAAGTTCTTTCTGCAGCTTATAATTGATTATATACCACAAGTTATATAGTCTTGACATCTAAATTGAACTTAGATCTTTAATGGAAGAATAACAACAGCATGAAGCCCTTTTTCTAACCTTTTGAGAGAGCTCTATAAGCATCAGAGAGAGTACTTGCCCACAATCATGACATCATTTACTCCACAGAATAGGGTGTATCTGCCAGGATTTCACCCTCTTCAATCACCATTATATTTGTGAGGCTGGCTAAAGCTCATTCAGAGAGACCCAACAATCATACAGTAACCTATCCAGTTCTTTGACATCATGCACATGACACTGAGGTGCAACCTCCTTGTCGAGAACTCTTGTCATTCCTTTGTTAACATTTTTTACGTGCAAACTTCCTAACACAGATTTTAAGTGCTTTGATATTTGTTTAAAGCTCCATGATGCATGGTAGTCGGTTAGTCTGTTAATCATGTGTTCATCTTACAATTGCAAGTCTCAGCTACTCTGCTTGAGGTTTGATTTAGCATTATTGAGTGGTGGGATGAAGAAGTAAGATTATTAGTGAAAGAGAAGAGAGAAGCATTTGGACAATTTTTGCAGGGAAATAATGCAAATGACTGGGAAATGTATAAAAGAAAGAGGCAGGAGGCCAAGAGAAAGGTGCAAGAGGTGAAAAAGACGGCAAATGAGAGTTGGGGTGAGAGAGTATCATTAAATTTTAGGGAGAAAAAAAAGATGTTTTGGAAGGAGGTAAATAAAGTGCAGAAGACAAGGTAACAAATGGGAACTTCAGTGAAGGAGGCTAATGGGGAGGTGATAACAAGTAGTGGTGATGTGAGAAGGAGATGGAGTGAGTATTTTGAAGGTTTGTTGAACATGTTTGATGACAGAGTGGCAGATATAGGGTGTTTTGGTCGAGGTGGGGTGCAAAGTGAGAGGGTTAGGGAAAATGATTTGGTAAACAGAGAAGAGGTAGTAAAAGCTTTGCGGAAGATGAAAACCAGCAAGGCAGCGGGTTTGGATGGTATTGCAGTGGAATTCATTAAAAAAGGGGGTGACTGTATTGTTGACTGGTTGGTGAGGTTATTTAATGTATGTATGACTCATGGTGAGGTGCCTGAGGATTGGCGGAATGCTTGCATAGTGCCATTGTACAAAGGCAAAGGGAATAAAAGTGAGTGTTCAAATTACAGAGGTATAAGTTTGTTGAGTATTCTGGGAAATTATATGGGAGGGTATTGATTGAGAGGGTGAAGGCATGTACAGAGCATCAGATTGGGGAAGAGCAGTGTGGTTTCAGAAGTGGTAGAGGATGTGTGGATCAGGTGTTTGCTCTGAAGAATGTATGTGAGAAATACTTAGAAAAGCAAATGGATTTGTATGTAGCATTTATGGATCTGGAGAAGGCATGTGATAGAGTTGATAGAGATGCTCTGTGGAAGGTATTAAGAATATATGGTGTGGGAGACAAGTTGTTAGAAGCAGTGAAAAGTTTTTATCGAGGATGTAAGGCATGTGTACGTGTAGGAAGAGAGGAAAGTGATTGGTTCACAGTGAATGTAGGTTTGCGGCAGGGGTGTGTGATGTCTCCATGGTTGTTTAATTTGTTTATGGATGGAGTTGTTAGGGAGGTGAATGCAAGAGTTTTGGAAGGATGGGCAAGTATGTGTTTAATTTGTTTATGGATGGGGTTGTTAGGGAGGTGAATGCAAGAGTTTTGGAAAGAGGGGCAAATATGCAATCTGTTGTGGATGAGAGAGCTTTGGAAGTGAGTCAGTTTTGTTGTTCGCTGATGGTACCATGCTGGTGACTGATTTGGGTGAGAAACTGCAGAAGCTGGTGACCGAGTTTGGTAAAGTGTGTGAAAGAAGAAAGCTGAGAGTAAAGGTGAATAAGAGCAAGGTTTTTAGGTACAGTACGGTTGAGGGACAAGTCAATTGCGAGGTACGTTTGAATGGAGAAAAACTGGAGGAAGTGAAGTGTTTTAGATGTCTAGGAGTGGATTTGGCAGCAGATGGAACCCTGGAAGCGGAAGTGAATCATAGGGTGGAGGAGGGGGCGAAAGTTCTGGGAGCGTTGAAGAATGTGTGGAAGTCGAGAACATTATCTCGGAAAGCAAGAATGGGTATGTTTGAAGGAATAGTGGTTACAACAATGTTATATAGTTGCGAGGCATGGGCTATAGATAGAGTTGTGTGGAGGAGGGTGGATGTGCTGTAAATGAGATGTTTGAGGACAATATGTGGTGTGAGGTGGTTTGATCGAGTAGGTAATGATAGGGTAAGAGAGATGTGTGGTAATAAAAAGAGTGTGGTTGAGAGAGCAGAGGAGTGTGCTTTGAAATGGTTTGGTCACATGGAGAGAATGAGTGAGGAAAAATTGACCAAGAGGATACATGTGTCAGAGGTGGAGGGAACGAGGAGAAGTGGGAGGCCAAATTGGAAGTGGATAGATGGAGTGAAAAAGATTTTGAGTGATTGGGGCCTGAACATACAGGAGGGTGAAAGGCGT
Organism: Panulirus ornatus; assembly: GCF_036320965.1. Taxonomy (NCBI): domain Eukaryota; kingdom Metazoa; phylum Arthropoda; class Malacostraca; order Decapoda; family Palinuridae; genus Panulirus; species Panulirus ornatus. The sequence continues at coordinate 22,085,868 of NC_092238.1, forward strand.
GCAAGGAATAGAGTGAATTGGAATGATGTGGTATACCGGGGTCGATGTGCTGTCAGTGGATTGAACCAGGGCATGTGAAGCGTCTGGGGTAAACCATGGAAAGTTCTGTGGGGCCTGGATGTGGAAAGGGAGCTGTGGTTTCGGTGCATTATTATATGACAGCTAGATACTGAGTATGAATGAATGTGGCCTTTGTTGTCTTTTCCTAGCACTACCTTGCACATATGATGGGGGAGGGGGTTGTTATATTCGTGTGTGGCGGGATGGCGATGGGAATGAATAAAAGCAGACAGTATGAATTATGTACATGTGTATATATGTATATGTCTGTGTGTGTATATATATATGTATATATACGTTGAGATGTGTAGGTATGTATATTTGCGTGTGTGGATGTGTATGTATATACATGTGTATGTGGGTGGGTTGGGCCATTCTTTCGTCTGTTTCCTAGCACTTCCTTGCTAACACGGGAGACAGTGACAAAGCAAAATAAAGATGAAAATGAATAACAAGGGACATCATCCTTTGTTCTAAAAGGATTCCAGTACTAGGCATATAAATATAGCATTACGCCAAGAGGAAGCACTACGTGTGCATTCTCTCTCTTCGACAATCTTTCGATGACAGAGATGCATGATACTTGTGTCAGTTTTGGTGTTGAGCTGCTTGTGACATCCATGGATGAATGATGGAATCAAACATCAGCTGGGAATTCAAATGAGGGCAGGAACTATTAAATCCTCATATGAGGTCCATAGCAGTCTTTGTTGATTTATCATATGGGGTCCAGAGCATTGTAAGAGTGGAAGGTAACCTGTAAATGGATACTGAGGATAGGGAGACTTCATCTGATTGGCTAATAGTGCTTCTTGTTATTCATGTAAACTTGTTTTTCAGAATCTATTTTCATTTCATATCTTCTGTGTCTATGCATCACATAATATTTTAATTTATCTATTGAAGTATATCTTTTCCAGGAGGGGTGATGAATTGAATTTAACTGAAAGTGAGATATGGGAGGCGAAGAATGTATATGACTCTGCTTTCCACCCAGAAACTGGGGAAAAGATGATGCTGATTGGACGAATGTCTGCACAGGTTCCTATGAACATGACCATCACTGGCTGCATGCTCACTTTTTATAGGTTTGTTTATCGTGTCATGTATTTCATTTTTGCTTTAGGTTACCTGTGTGTGCTTCACAAACATGGGCCTTTTCTGTTACACTCGGATTGTTTCATATGATTTGGAATTTCCTGTGTGTGAATGAATGTAGCCTTTTTTGTCCGTTCCTGGCGTTGCCTTGCTGGAGGAGGGATGCCATTTCGTGTGTGGCGAGGTGGCAACGGGAATGGATGAAAGCAGCAGGTATGGATATGTACATGTGTATATATATATATATATATATATGTCTGTGTAGGTATATGTATGTATACGTTGAAGTGTAAATGTGTGTGTGTGGGCACTGATAGCCCATCCACTCATATACACATATATATACATAATGGCCCATACACACACATATACATACATATACATATCAGCATAAACACATATACATGCTTAGACATATACATATATACACATGTACATATGGATGGTATCGCAGTGGGATTTATAGAAAAAGGGGTGACAAAAAGGCCACATTTGTTCACATTCAGTCTCTAGCTGTCATGTGTAATACACCAAAACCACAGTTCCCTTTCCACATCCAGGCCCCAAAGACCTTTCCATAGTTTACCCCTAATGCTTCACATGCCCTGGTTCAATCCATTGACAGCACATCAACCCTGGTATTCCACATAGTTCCAATTTACTGTATTCCTTGCACACCTTTCACCCTCCTGTATGTTCAGGCCCCAATCGCTCAAAACCTTTTTCACTCCATCCTTCCACCTCCAGTTTAGTCTCCCACTTCTCCTTGTTCCCTCCACCTCTGACACACATATATCCTCTCTGTCAATCTTTCCTAACTCTTTCTCTCCATTTGACCAGACCATTTCAACACACCCTCTTCTGCTCTCTCAACCACACTCTTTTGATTATCACACATCTCTCTTACCCTTACATTACTTATTCAATCATACCACCTCACACCGCATATTGTCCTCAGACATTTCATTTCCATCACATCTACCCTCATCTGCCTACCCTTATCCATAGCCCAAGCCTCACAACTATATGATATTGTTGGAACTGCTATTCCTTCAAACATACCCATTTTCCCTCTCCAAGTTAACTATCTCTCCTGCACATTCTTCATTGCTCCCAGAACCTTTGCCCCTCCCTCACCCTATGATTCACTTCCTCTTCCGTAATTCCATTCGCTGTCAAGTCCTTTCCCAGATATCTAAAACGCTTCACTTCCTCCAATTTTTTTTCCAGTCAAACTTACATCCCAAATAACATGTCCCTCAACCCTGCTGAACCTAATAATCATGCTTTTATTCACATTTACTCTCAACTTACTCCTCTCACACACTTTTACAAACTAGCTTCTGCAGTTTCTCACTTGAATCTGCTACCAGTGCTGTATCATCGGCAGTCAAAAACTGACTCACTTCCCAGGCCATTTTATCCCCAACAGGCTGCATACTCACCCATCTCTCCAAAAGTCTTGCATTTACCACCCTAACCACTGCATCCATAAACAAGATTATAGAATCATGATGATATCACACACCCCTGCCACAGACCGACCTTCACTGGGACCAATCACTCTCCTGTCTTCCTACTCATACACATTCCTTACACTGTTGATGAAAACTTCTCACTGGTTCTAGCAGCTTACCTCCCACTTCATATATTCTTATGAACTTCTACAAAGCATCTTTATCCATGCCATCATATGCCTTCTCCAGATCCATAGATACCACATACAAATCCTCTTGTTTTTATAATTTTTTTTTACACACATTCCTCAGTGCAAATATCTGATCCACACATCCTCTACCACTTATGAAATCACTCTGCTTCTCTCCAATAATATGCTCTGTACATGCCTTCACCCTCTCAGTCAATACCCTCCCATACAGTTTTCCTGGTGTACTCAACAAATTCATGCCTCTGTAGTGTGAACACTCACCTTTGCCTTTGTACATTGGCACTATACATGCATTTCGCCAATCCTCAGGCACTTCACCATGATCCATACATGTATTTGATGTCCTTACCAAGCAATCAACAACACATTCACCCCCTTTCTTCTCAAATTCAACTGCAGTAAGATTCTCTCTTGCTGCCTTGCCCAGTTTAGTTTTTATTACCCATCGCCTGGGTTGACTGTGGACCAGCCAACTGCAACAACCAGAATTAGAACTTATGCACCCAACCCCAGGTGGCCAAAAAATGAGTCATGGTCAGTAAGGCTTACTACACCAGGGGTCCATAATCTTGGTAGTACTTCATTGGGAAACCTCATCCCATATCATTATACTCGGACCATACACAAACTGCTGTTTGTCTTAGAATTAGTACTTCATGTAACAAAAATGCCACAGAAAAACTTGGCAGAAGAGTTTTTTGTTTGTCTTACACTACATTTGTTTACCTTTTATGCATGCTTTGTGTACTTGGTGTAATTTTTTTATAGATTAAGGTTATATTAGCAACTTTCAGCAACTTAACCTTTCCCTGTAGCTTACTTTTATCATATCCATTATTCCTTATCTTAGCTTCATTTTATTGTTACTTTCTTGATCAGCACTTTTTGAAATTCAGATTACAAAATCTTGCATCTGAACTTTGGATCTTGTACTTGCTGTTACACTCATTTAGAATTCACCTTTAAACCTTGTATATCTGTTTTATTTTTTAATCCTAGAGCCTCTCTTTTGTAGATCTACCTCTCTGCACTTTTGTAACTTGAAGCTGTTAAAAGTAGATATTATGTTGACTTCCCATAAATTGCAAATCAAATTTTGCTTATCTATTAATCATTGTTTGTACCTCTCCAGGTGGTACTTATTGGTAAAGAAAAGAAATTGTTAGATTCCTGTAACATGTTTTAAATTTCCAGGACGACTCCAGCAGTTGTATTCTGGCAGTGGATCAATCAGTCATTCAATGCTGTTGTCAATTACACTAACCGTTCTGGGGATTCACCAGTTAGTGTGAAGTAAGTTGATATGATTTTTAAGCGTTAATGAAATTTTATATAAAGTTTTTTCTCAGACTTATTGATAGAGGCAATCTGTAAAGTAGTAAGTATAGAGAGTTTTTGAGTGTAAGGTAAGCTAGTTTGTTGAGGAATAATCAAACAAGTTGAATAAAGGAGGAATTCAGATAGTATTTTGTCCGGGAGAGTGGAGAAAGAACTCTACCTCCATCCCCCTGCATATCGTAGGTGACTAAAGGTGGGTAGGAGTTGATGACAGGAAACCTCACCCTTTCTTGTATTTCAGTTTCTAAAAGAAGTAACAAAAGAAAGAGCCAAGCATGGAGTGCTCATTCTCCACTAAGGTGTCTGGGGTGTCTGAATGCATGTGGATGTAACCAAGATGAGAAGAGAGGAGAGAAAGGTAGTATTTTTGATGAAAAAAACCTGGATGTTCTGGCTTTGAGTGAAACAAAGTTCAAGGGTAAAGTCAGAGGTTGGTGAGAGGACAAGAGCTAAGGAAGGAGTGGCATTACTCCTGAAGAAGGAGTTTAGGGAGTGTGTGATAGGGTAAAGTTAATTTTAGGTTGTTGTGGGTAAAATTGAAAGTGGATGGCAAAAGATGGGTGACCATTCATGCTTATGCACCTTGGGCAAGTGTTTTGGGAACAGCAAGGTGAGTGTGTCAGCAGTTTTGATATAAGAGACCAGGTATTAGTGATTGATGATGTAAATATGAAGGCAAGTAATGTGGCGTATGAGGTACATATATGGTTAGGGTGCATGGGGTACTCAGTGTTATAAATGGAAATGGTGAACAGCTTGTGGAGTTGTGTGCTGAAAAAAAGAGTGGTGATTGGGACTACCTGGTTTAAAAAGTTTATGTATATGAATAGGAGAGATGGTCAGCAGGCATTATTATTGGATTACATATTATAGTGATGGGTGATTAAAATGCACAGGTGAGTAATGTGGCAGTCGAAGGTATAATTGGTGTACATTGGGTGTTCAATGTTGTGAATGGAAATGGTGAAGAGCTTGTGAATTTGTGTGCTGAAAAAGGACTTGTGATTGGGAATACCTGGTTTAAAAAGAGGTCTTTTTTCTCTCATACTATTCGCCATTTCCCACATCAGCGAGGTAGTGTTAAGAACAGAGGACTGGGCCTTAGAGGGAATGTCCTCACCTGGCCCCCTTCTCTGTTCCTTCTTTTGGAAAATTAAAAAAAAAAACAAGAGGGGAGGATTTCCAGCCACCCGCTCCCTCCCCTTTTAGTTGCCTTCTACGACACGCAGGGAATACATGGGAAGTATTCTTTCTCCCCTATCCCCAGGGATAAAAAAGAGGATAAAAAGAGATATACATAAGTATACATATGTGAGTAGGAGAGATGGGCAAAGGGCGTTATTGGATTACGTGTTAATTGATAGGCGTGTGAAAGAGAGACTTTTGGATGTTAATTTGCTGAGAGGGGCAGCTGGTGGGATGTCTGTTCACTATCTAATGGAGGCGAAGGTGAAGATTTCTAGAGGTTTCCAGAAAAGAAGAGAGAATGTTGGGGAGAAGAGAGTGGTGAGAATAAGTGAGCTTGGAAAGGAGACTTGTGTAAGGAAGTACCAGGAGAGATTGAGTGTAGAATGGCAAAAGGTGATGGCAAATGAGGTAAGGAGAGTAGGGGAGGAATGGAATGTATTCAGGGAAGCAATGATGGCGTGTGCAGAAGATGCATGTGGCATGAGAAAGGTGGGAGGTGGGCAGATTAGGAAGGGTAGTGAGTGGTGGGATGAAGAAGTAAGATTGTTAGTGAAAGAGAAGAGAGAGGCGTTTGGACAACTTTTTGCAGGGAAGTGGTGCAAATGAGTGGGAGATGTATAAAAGAAAGCAGCAGGCAGTCAGGAGAAAGATGCAAGAGGTGAAAAAAAGGGCAAACAAGAGTTAGGGTGAGAGAGTATTGTTAAATTTTAGGGAGAATAAAAAGATGTTTTGGAAGGAGGTAAATAACATGCGAAAGACAAGAGAACAAATGAGGACATCGATGAAGGGGGCAAATGGGGAGGCAGTAAGAAGCAGTGATGAAGTGAAGAGATGGAGTGAGTATTTTGAAGGTTTGTTAAATGTGCTTGATGATAGAGCGGTAGATATAGGGTGTTTTGGTCGGAGTAGTGTGCGAAGTGAGAGGGCCAGGGTAAACAGAGGAGTTAGTGAAAGCTTTGCAGAAGATGAAAGCCGGCAAGGTGGCAGGTTTGGATGGTATTGCAGTGGAATTGATTAAAAAAGGGGATGATTGTGTTGTTGAGTGGTTGGTAAGGATATTCAATGTATGTATGGATCATGGTGAAGTGCCTGAGGATTGGCAGAATGCATGCATAGTTCCTTTGTACAAATGCAAAGGGGATAAAGAGGAATAAGTTTGTTGAGTATTCATGGGAAATAATATGGGAGGGTATTGATTGAGAGGGTAAAGGCATGTATAGAGCATCAGAGCATCAGATTGGGGTTTCAGCATGGTTTCAGAAGTCGTAGAGGATGTGTGGATCAGTTATTTGCTTTGAAGAATGTATGTGAGAAATACTTAGAAAAACAAATGGATTTTTACGTAGCATTTATGGATCCGGAGAAGGCATATGATAGGATGGATAGAGATGCTTTGTGGAAGGTTTTAGGAGTATATGGTGTGGGAGGTTAAGTTGCTAGAAGCAGTGAAAAGTTTTTATCAAGGATGTATGTAAGGCATGTGTACGAGTAGAAAGAGAGGAAAATGTAGTTTCCAGTGAATGTTGATTTGTGGCAGGGGTGCTTGATGTCTCCATGGTTAACTTGTTTGTGGATGGTTTAGTTAGGGAGGTGAATGCAAGAGTTTTGGAGAGAGGGGCAAGTATGAAGTCTGTTTTGGATGAGATGTCATGGGAAGTGAATCATTTGTTGTTTGCTGATACAGTTCTGGTGGCTTATTCGTGTGAGAAACTGCAGATGTTGGTGACTGAGTTTGGAAAAGTGTGTGAAAGGAGAAAGTTGAGAGTAAATGTGAATATGAGTAAGGTTATTAGGTTCAGTAGGGTTGAGGGACAAGTTAATTGGGAGGTAAGTTTGAATGGAGAAAAACTGGAGGAAGTGAAGTGTTTTAGATATCTGGGAGTGGACTTAGCAGCAAATGGAACTATGGAAGCAGAAGTGAGTCACAGGGTGGGGGATGGGGCAAAGGTTCTGGGAGTGTTGAAGAATGTGTGGAAGGCAAGAACATTATCTCAAGGATCAAAGATGGGTATGTTTGAAGGAATAGTGGTTGCAACAATGTTATATGGTTGCAAAGCATGGACTGTAGAGAGGGTTGTGTGGAGGAGGGTGGATGTGTTGGAAGTGAAATGTTTGAGGACAATATGTGGTGTGAGGTGGTTTGATCGAGTATGTAATGATAGGATAAGAGAGATGTGTGATAATAAAAAGAATGTGGTTGAGAGAGCAGAAGAGGGTGTGTTGAAATGGTTTGGACATATGGAGAGAATGAGTGAGGAAAGATTGACAAAGAGGGTATATGTGTCAGAGGTGGAGGGAAGAAGGAGAAGCTGTTGACCAAATTGGAGGTGAAAGGATGGAGTGACAAAGATTTTGAGCGACTGGGGCCTGAACATACAGGAAGGTGAAGGGCATACAAGGAATAGAGTGAATTGGAACGATGTGGTATACTGAAGTTGATGTGCTGTCAATGGATTAAACCAGGACATGTGAAGCGTCTGGGGTAAACCACGGAAAGATCTGTGGGGCCTGGATGTGGAAAGGGAGTTGTGGTTTCGGTGCATTGCACATGATAGCTAGAGACTGAGTGTGAATGAATATGGCCTTTTTGTCTTTTCTTGGCACTACCTTGCTGGAAGGGAGGGGGGTGGGATGCTATTTCATGTGTGTTGGGATGGCAATGGGAATGGATGAAGGCAGCAAGTATGAATGTGTGCATGTGTATATATGTATATATCTGCATATGTTTCCCCCTTTAGAAAGTTAAAATACAAGGAGGGAAGGGTTTCTGGCCCCCCGCTCCCATCCCCTTTAGTCGCCTTCTACGACACGTGAGGAATGCGTGGGAAGTATTCTTTCTTCCCTATCCCCTGGGATGTATAGGTATGTATATTTGCGTGTATGGACGTGTATGTATATACATGTGTATGTGGGTGGGTTGGGCCATTCTTTTGTTTGTTTCCTTGTGCTACCTCGCTAACACGGGAGACAGCGACAAAGCAAAATAAATAAATAAATATAATCTGCATATGTATATTTATATCCCTGGGGATAGGGGAGAAAGAATACCTCCCTCGTATTCCCTGCGTGTCGTAGAAGGTGACTGAGAGGGGAGGGAGCGGATGGCTGGAAATCCTCTCCTCTCGTTTTCAATTTTCCAAAAGAAGGAATAGAGAAGGGGACCAAGTGAGGATTTCCCTCAAAGGCTCAGTCCTCTGTTCTTAACGCTACCTCGCTAACGTGGGAAATGGTGAATAGTATGAAAAAAAAATGTATATATATGTATGTATACGTTTAAATGTATATGTATGTACATGTGTATATGGGTGTTTATGGATATATATGTGTGTATGAGTGTTGGGCCATTCTTTATCTGTTTCCTTGCTCTACCTTGCTGACGCAGGAAACAGTAATTAAGTATAATGAAATATATAGAAATATTAATTGATAGGCATGTAAAAGAGAGACTTTTGAATGTAAATGTGCTGAGAGGGACAGCTGGTGGGAATGAGTTAGGAAAAGATATGTGTGAAGAAATACCTGGAGAGATTGAATGTAGATTGGCAGAAGGCAAGAATGAATTAAGCAAGGGGAGTGTGTAAGGAATGGGAAGTGTTTAGAGAAACAGTGCTCATATTTGCAAGAGATGCATTTGGCATAAGAAAGGTGGCAGTTGGGCAGATCAGAGAAGGGCAGTAAGCGGTGGGATGAAGAAATAAAGTTGCTAGTGCAAGAAAAAAGAGAGGTGTTTGATGGTACTTACACCATAGGAGTACACATGATATGATTGGGAGATGTATAAGAGAAAGCAGCAGGATGTCAAGAGGAAGGTGCAGGGGGTTGAAAAAGTGGATAAATGAGAGTTGGAATGAACCCCTATCAGTAAATTTTAGGGAGTGTTTTGGAAGGAGGTAAATAATGTTGAAAGACAATAGAACAAATGGGAACATTGGTGAAGGGGAAGTGATAACAGGTAGTGATGAAGCGAGGAAGAGATAGAGTGAGTATTTTGAAGGACTGTTAAATGTGTTTGGTGATGAGAGTCATGGAGAGTAGTTAGGTGAAGAGTGTAGAAGTGATGAAAGCTTTGCCTCAGATGAAGTGTGGCAAGACAGCTGGAGTGGATGTTACTACAGTTGAAGTTATGAAGAAAGGGGGTGACTGTATTGTTGTTTGGTTGGAAATTATTTTCAGTGTATTTATAGATCATGGTGATGTCCCTGAGAATTGGCAGAAAGCATGTATAGTGCCATTTCATAAAGGTGAGAGGAATAAAGCAGGTGTTCAAACTCTGTAGGTATAAATTTTTTGAGTATACCTGGTAAGTTATGTGGGACGTGTTGATTGAGGGTCTGAAGGTATGTGCACACCATCAGATTGGGGAGGAGCAGTGTGGTTTTAGAAGTAGTAGAGGATGTATGGAGCAGGTGTTTACTTTGAAGAATGTGTGTGAGAAATACTTTGAAAAACTGATGGATTTGTATGGGTCATTTATGGATCTGGAGAAAGCACATGACTGGGTTGATAGAAATGCTTTGTGGAAGGTCTTAGAATATATGGTGTACAAGGAAAGCTTCTAGAAGCAGTGAGAAGTTTTCACCGAGAGTGTAAGTCTTGTATACAAGTAGGAGAGGAGAGTGAATGGTCCCAAGTGAAGGCTGGTTTTTGCCAGAGTTGTGTGATGTCACCATGGTTGTTTAGTTTGTTTATGGATCGGGTGGTGAGGGATTTAGATTCAAGAGTCTTGGAGAGAGGGGCCAGGATGCATTCTGTTAGGGATGAGAGGGCATGGGAAGTGAGCCAGTTGTTGTTTGCTGATGATACAGTACTGGTGGCTGATTCGAGTGAGAAGCTGCAGAAGTTGATGACTGAGTTTAGAAGAGTGTGTGAAAGGAGAAAGTTGAGAGTGAAAGTGAATAAAAGCAAAGGTATTGGTTTAGCAGGGTTGAGGGACAGATTACTGGAGTGTAAGTTTGAAAGGGAAAAGATTAAAGGAAGTGCTTGGGAGTGGACATGGCAGTGATTGGAATCATGAAAGTGAAAATGAGTCATAGTTGGGGAAGGTTCTGAGAGCACTGAAGAATGTGTGGAAAGAGAGAACGTTATCTAGAAGGGCAAAAATGAGTGTGTTGGAAGGAATGGTAGTCCCAGCATTATGATATGGATGCAAGGCATGGCTATAGATAATGCTGTGCAGAGGAGGATGGATGTGTTGGAAATGAAATGTTTGAGGATTATATGTAAAGTGAGGTGGTTTGATCAAGTAAGTAAGAGAGATATGTAGTGATAAAATGAGTGTGGTTGAGAGAACAGAGGAGGGTGTGCTGAAAAGGTTTGAATATATGAAGAGAATGAGTGAGGAAAAGTTGACGAAGAGGATGCATGTGTCTAAAGTAGAGGGAAGAAGGAGAATTGGGAGGCCAAGTTGGAGATAGAAGGGTGGAGTGAACTTGTAGGAGAGTGAAAGGCATGCTTAGGTTAGAGTGAATTGGAATGATGTGGTACACAAGTGTCACCATGCTGTCATTGAACTGAACCAGGGCAAGTTTTGTTTGCTCTTTTAATTTCTTCTGTGCTCTGCTTACTTGGTTACAGGTTTTACTACAGATAATCATGTCTAAATTGTTTCTTCATTAACCTTTTGCAGATCAACAGAGTTTATGTCGTAGCTTGCCTTTTTGTTTTTACCGCTGATATGTAAAACTTTATATTTATTGATATTAAAACTCATTTGCCACTAAATTCTTTGAAAAATTGACAGAACCTATGAAAATCTCACTTAACTTCACATAGAAACATATTTTACTGTATTTTTGAAGTTATATGAAAAAAGAAATATATGTTGCCATGGGAAGTTAGGTAAGATGCCCCTAAACTAGAAGTTTACCAAACTTAGGATTACATTACTGTTATTGTCACTGGGAAAGAATAAGTAATCAGCCAATCCTACGAATGAATTTGCATGTAAAAGCTCTGGCAAAATCAGTCGAATCATATCCCAGCCGCCATCCTTTTAAGAAAAACCAAATGTTCACACACACTTACTGAAATAATGATACCTCAGTAAGGACTAATATCCACACACAAATGGCTTTTTACTTAAATGGAAGATTGGAAAATGTGCTTGTGTTTACAAGCCATGTTACTCTTCCTTCCAGTTGATTATGAATGTTATTTTCTTAATCCCTCTGCCATTATTATGAAAGATTGAGGAATAAGAAAAACATTTGTATATATTTATGTATTTATTTATTTTGCTTTGTCGCTGTCTCCCGCATTTGCGAGGTAGCGCAAGGAAACTGAAGAAAGAAATGGCCCAACCCACCCCCATATACATGTATATACACACACGTCCACACACGCAAACCTACACACCCATACATCTCAATGTACACATATATATACACACACAGACACATACATATATACCCATGCACACAATTCACACTGCCTGCCTTTATTCATTCCCATCGCCACCTCGCCACACATGGAATACCATCCCCCTCCCCCTCATGTGTGCGAGGTAGCGCTAGGAAAAGATAACAAAGGCTCCATTCGTTCACACTCAGTCTCCAGCTGTCATGCAATAATGCCCGAAACCACAGCTCCCTTTCCACATCCAGGCCCCACACAACTTTCCATGGTTTACCCCAGATGCTTCACATACCCTGATTCAATCCACTGGCAGCACGTCGACCCCGGTATACCACATCGATCCAATTCACTCTATTCCTTGCCCGCCTTTCACCCTCCTGCATGTTCAGGCCCCGATCACTCAAAAACTTTTTCACTCCATCTTTCCACCTCCAGTTTGGTCTCCCAGTTCTCCTCATTCCCTCCACCTCCGACACATATATCCTCTTGGTCAATCTTTCCTCACTCATTCTCTCCATGTGCCCAAACCATTTCAAAACACCCTCTTCTGCTCTCTCAACCACGCTCTTTTTATTTCCACACATCTCTCTTACCCTTACATTACTTACTCGATCAAACCACCTCACACCACATATTGTCCTCAAACATCTCATTTCCATCACATCCACCCTCCTGCGCACAACACTATCCATAGCCCACGCCTCGCAACCATGCAACATTGTTGGAACCACTATTCCTTCAAACATATCCATTTTTGCTTTCGGAGATAATGTTCTCGACTTCCACACATTCTTCAAGGCTCCCAGGATTTTCGCCTCCTCCCCCACCCTATGATTCACTTCCGCTTCCATGGTTCCATCCGCTGCCAGATTCACTCCCAGGTATCTAAAACACTTTACTTCCTCCAGTTTTTCTCCATTCAAACTTACCTCCCAATTGACTTGACCCTCAACCCTACTGTACCTAATAACCTTGTTCTTATTCACATTTACTCTTAACTTTCTTCTTTCACACACTTTACCAAACTCAGTCACCAGCTTCTGCAGTTTCTCACATGAATCAGCCACCAGCGCTGTATCATCAGCGAACAACAAGTGACTCACTTCCCAAGCTCTCTCATCCACAACAGACTTCATACTTGCCCCTTTTTCCAAAACTCTTGCATTCACCTCCCTAACAACCCCATCCATAAACAAATTAAACAACCATGGAGACATCACACACCCCAGCCGCAAACCTACATTCACTGAGAACCAATCACTTTCCTCTCTTCCTACACGTACACATGCCTTACATCCTCGATAAAAACTTTTCACTTCTAACAACTTGCCTCCCACACCATATATTCTTAATACCTTCCACAGAGCATCTCTATCAACTCTTATCATATGCCTTCTCCAGATCCATAAATGCTACATACAAATCCATTTGCTTTTCTAAGTATTTCTCACATACATTCTTCAAAGCAAACACCTGATCCACACATCCTCTACCACTTCTGAAACCACACTGCTCTTCCCCAATCTGATGCTCTGTACATGCCTTCACCCTCTCAATCAATACCCTCCCATATAATTTACCAGGAATACTCAACAAACTTATACCTCTGTAATTTGAGCACTCACTCTTATCCCCTTTGCCTTTGTACAATGGCACTATGCACGCATTCCGCCAATCCTCAGGCACCTCACCATGAGTCATACATACATTAGATAACCTTACCAACCAGTCAACAATACAGTCACCCCCTTTTTGAATAAATTCCACTGCAGTACCATCCAAACCTGCTGCCTTGCCGGCTTTCATCTTCCGCAAAGCTTTTACTACCTCTTCTCTGTTTACCAAATCATTTTCCCCTAACCCTCTCACTTTGCACACCACCTCGACCAAAACACCCTATATCTGCCACTCTGTCATCAAACACATTCAACAAACCTTCAAAATACTCACTCCATCTCCTTCTCACATCACCACTACTTGTTATCACCTCCCCATTTGCTCCCTTGTCTTACGCACTTTATTTACCTCCTTCCAGAACATCTTTTTATTCTCCCTAAAATTTAATGATATTCTCTCACCCCAACTCTCATTTGCCCTCTTTTTCACCTCTTGCACCTTTCTCTTGACCTCCTGTCTCTTTGTATGTTCTCTTTAATTATTTTGCTGTTAAAGGAAAAGAAAACTGGATATTTTATACAGCATATTGAAAATATGAACTTCATTGATCTGTTTGTATTCCACTAACTCTAATGTACTGGTTTTCACCTTTAATGATAAAATATCAATAAATCAAAAAATATTTTAGGATTTTTAGTCATTTATTGTATAATACCCCATGGAAAGTTCTGTGGGGCCTGGATGTGGAAAGGGAGCAGTGGTTTCGGGCATTATTACATGACAGCGAGAGACTGAGTGTGAACGAATGGGGCCTTTGTTGTCTTTTCCGAGCGCTACCTCGCACACATGAGGGGGGAGGGGGATGTTATTCCATGTGTGGCAAGGTGGCGATAGGAATAAATAAAGGCAGACAGTATGAATTATGTACATGTGTATATATGTATATGTCTGTGTGTGTATATATATGTGTACATTGAGATGTATAGGTATGTATATTTGCATGTGTGGACGTGTATGTATATACATGTTTATGGGGGTGGGTTGGGCCATTTCTTTCGTCTGTTTCCTTGCGCTACCTCGCAAACACGGTAGACAGCGACAAAGCAAAATAAATAAAATAAATATAGATATTTTATAATAATGGCAGAGCAAAGTACTGTAAAAATCATCTCCCATGACCATTGCTGAAATGAATTTAGATCCATATCCCAGAAGAAGTACTCTAAAAGTTTATACAACAGTCTCTGCCATTCTCATAGGCTTTTGCCTATGATATAGAACTACTGTTTTATGGTATAAAATAGTATGTTTTTTAACTGTTTTAAGTCAGTTGCCATTTATGGCACATTAGATATACAGCATTACTAAATGTAAACCTGAAGTTTCACTCAAAATGACCATCAGTAGGTGGAATGTAATTTCAAACAATTTTTCCAGTGCTGATGGGACAGGCATTTAGTAGTATTCAGGTTTGAAATAAGTGTTGAAAGTATTTTGTCTGAAAAACTTTTCAGGATATTACAAATTACATGTGAAAACTCACTGTTGCCAGCAGAATGACCATCAGCAGTTGGAACATGATTTTAGGTAAATTTGCCTGTACTTGTGGGATAGCAATATAGTATTACAGATACACCACCTATTTTCCGGCACTCTTGATTCCAAAGCCTTGCCGGATTAACCATTTTGACGGACCAACCGTGGTCATGTAATAATGATTTATCAACACACCTCTGACCACTAATTATACATCTCCCATGTCTCTAAAGTATACCATGGACTGCTAGAAATTTAAATGAAACAAATATTAAATGTTTGAGCACCTTGTCTGTCCCTTGATTGTTTGAATCCTGTGGGGTTTTCTTTGTCTTCTATTGTTAGTTTTCCTAGGTGTGCATCACCAGAATAATGCAGTTTCGTCTGCATTATACACCTCCTCCGGATTGAGATGCTCGTCAGCCATGAGTTTCGCAAATTCGTCCACATACTTGGCACACTTTTTTCACGAAAATTCCATGACACTTCTTGAATCTTTGAAGCCATCCTTCACTATGGTCATGCTTATGTTGTAGATAAGTTCTTTATGGAACAACTTAGCCTGGTCCATTATCATGCTATCTGACAAGTCCACTCCATCACTCCGATGCTGTCGAAACCATTTCATCATCACTCAACTGTGCTCAGTGCTCTTACCATCTTTCATAGTTTTTCTAATCGTCATTTGCTTCTTGGACTTGCTGTCTGCATAGAATTTCAATTTTTTCTCCCTTTGCTTCTTTATATCATAAAACCTTGATGAACCAATACTGTAGATGTCACACAGCTTACACACTGAAACACCATGGCCTATTTTTTTCAACAGCTCTACTTTATCTTGGATCGATATGGACTGGTGTTTACATTTGACACCATAACTGACACTCATAAGTCTTAGAAGCCATAGCTTGGGTTAAATTTAAGCAAAATAAGCTAAGAATCTCACAGAATTGTGGTATCACCATCAACAAGTGCAGTGTAAAGGTGTAAAGAATGTAGATAAGCATGCCCTACACACAACGCCATCTGTAGCCGTCCAGTAAACTAGTCTGGTGGCTGCGGTAATTTCAAGTTCCCTCATGTAATTTTGTGTGGACTAAAGGGGATGCCGAACCATCAGTTGCCGGAAAATCGGTGGTGCACCTGTATTTAGCTTTGACATCATTATGAAAATTTTATGACTGTGAAGCTTTACAGAATCTTGAAATGTTTTATTATTAATGGAAAAGAATACCTAGAATGTAGATTGAATTATGACAGAATACCTTGCAAAATGTTTCCCATTTTAGAAAGTTAATACAAGGAGGGGAGGATTTCTGGCCCCCCGCTCCCTTGAAGAATGTGTGGAAGTCGAGAACATTATCTCGGAAAGCAAAAATGGGTATGTTTGAAGGAATAGTGGTTCCAACAATGTTGTATGGTTGCGAGGCGTGGGCTATGGATAGAGTTGTGCGCAGGAGGATGGATGTGCTGGAAATGAGATGTTTGAGGACAATGTGTGGTGTGAGGTGGTTTGATCGAGTGAGTAACGTAAGGGTAAGAGAGATGTGTGGAAATAAAAAGAGCGTGGTTGAGAGAGCAGAAGAGGGTGTTTTGAAGTGGTTTGGGCACATGGAGAGGATGAGTGAGGAAAGATTGACCAAGAGGATATATGTGTCGGAGGTGGAGGGAACAAGGAGAAGAGGGAGACCAAATTGGAGGTGGAAAGATGGAGTGAAAAAGATTTTGTGTGATCGGGGCCTGAACATGCAGGAGGGTGAAAGGAGGGCAAAGAATAGAGTGAATTGGAGCGATGTGGTATACCGGGGTTGACGTGCTGTCAGTGGATTGAAGCAGGGCATGTGAAGCGTCTGGGGTAAACCATGGAAAGCTGCGTAGGTATGTATATTTGCGTGTGTGGACGTATGTATATACATGTGTATGGGGGGGGGTTGGGCCATTTCTTTCGTCTGTTTCCTTGCGCTACCTCGCAAACGCGGGAGACAGCGACAAAGTATAATAAAAAAAAAAAACCTTGCAAAATATTTAGAATTACAATTGAAGACTTGGTGTTGCCAAGAAAATTATCATCAGTGGAAGGAATAAGATTTCATGTCAATCTTCCTGTGCATGTTGCATGAAAAAATAGTATTATTTTGTTTGACATCATTATGAAAACATAATGAATGTGTAACTGTATAGAATCTTTAAATATTTCATTATTGAACAAAAAGAATAGTCAAAATGGTATTTTTTTTTTTCTTTTCCAATCTGTTGCTGCTGCAAAGCTTTAGTGATACTCCTTAAGAGTTTGTACCTTTATCCTCAAGTGTAACCATAGTGTAATATTGCTATATGAGGTATCAGCATATAAGGGCCCTCCTGGTGTACAGAAAATCATTAGTTCATGCACACATGAATTATCTTGTTCAAGAACTCATAAAGACACTCTTAATTTTGACCATTACAAGGAGATTCTTGTATACTATATTCCATGCTGTTTGCATTCAGTAATCCAGCTATGGTCTCAAAGTATGTCACTTACCACTACAGATGCTCCCAACTTACAATGACTTGACTTATGATTTTTCGACTTTACAATGGTGTGATATTCAACACTTTTTTATAAAATAGATTTTGTGTAACATGATTTGGTCCAACTGTAGCTAAGCTATGATGTTCGTAGGTTAGGTAGACAGTATTAAATGTATTTTTGACTGACAATACTTTCAACTTACGATGGGTTTATCAGAACGTAACCCCATTGTAAATCCAGGAGAATCTGTATTGTGGGGATTCTTTAGTTATTTGTAGGGATCACTTCATGCAAAAAATGATTTTATCATCAAGAACTCATAAAGAAATGATTATATTCCTGATATTTACAAGGACTTTCCCATACTTTATGCATTTTTCCATGCTGTATACATTCCATGATCCAATTATGTTGTCAAAGTATATGTAATATAATGCTGTTGTGGTTGATTCTGTAGAAACCTGCAGATCCTCAGGGTCAAAGCAGCTGTTGCTTACATACAAAATTTGGGAGATAACCACCAGAACATCAGAGGAGAAAATAACATGCATTTCATCACAGAAATGAAAGATGAATAAGGCAGTGAGGACCAAGAAATTTTCTGCTGTAGTGGCCTAAATTTGAATTAGACCCCAGATTGTATAAGAGTGTATTTTGACAAAAGTCAGAGAAGGCATTTGGAAGGTTAAAGAATACTTGTATTTAGACTTCTGATGAAAGAGAAAATTGACAGATCTGCTAGATCTATTCTCTCTTAAAAGTAAATTAAATTTTCTTGGGTTAGAAGTAGCAGTATAACTGTACTCTAAGTGATATTATTCTTGCCTTCTGATTGTTGCGTTTTCTTTCAGGCAACTTGGGACATCATATATTCTTGCCACCAGTGGAGCTTTGGTTACAGCACTCGGCCTGAATAGTTTAGTCAAGGTACGGTGACATATCTTAAGATTATCATGTAATGGTGACTGTATTCATTTTTTTTTTTTTTCCGCTGTCTCCCGCGTTTGCGAGGTAGCGCAAGGAAACAGACGAAAGAAATGGCCCAACCCACCCCCATACACATGTATATACATACGTCCACACACGCAAATATACATACCTACACACCTTTCCATGGTTTACCCCAGACGCTTCACATGCCCTGATTCAATCCACTGACAGCACGTCAACCCCGGTATACCACATCGATCCAATTCACTCTATTCCTTGCCCTCCTTTCACCCTCCTGCATGTTCAGGCCCCGATCACACAAAATCTTTTTCACTCCATCTTTCCACCTCCAATTTGGTCTCCCACTTCTCCTCGTTCCCTCCACCTCCGACACATATATCCTCTTGGTCAATCTTTCCTCACTCATTCTCTCCATGTGCCCAAACCATTTCAAAACACCCTTTTCTGCTCTCTCAACCACACTCTTTTTATTTCCACACATCTCTCTTACCCTTACGTTACTTACTCGATCAAACCACCTCACACCGCACATTGTCCTCAAACATCTCATTTCCAGCACAGCCATCCTCCTGCGCACAACTCTATCCATAACCCACGCCTCGCAACCATACAACATTGTTGGAACCACTATTCCTTCAAACATACCCATTTTTGCTTTCCGAGATAGTGTTCTCGACTTCCACACATTCTTCAAGGCTCCCAGGATTTTCGCCCCCTCCCCCACCCTATGATCCACTTCCGCTTCCATGGTTCCATCCGCTGCCAGATCCACTCCCAGATATCTAAAACACTTTACTTCCTCCAGTTTTTCTCCATTCAAACTTACCTCCCAATTGACTTGACCCTCAACCCTACTGTACCTAATTACCTTGCTCTTATTCACATTTACTCTTAACTTTCTTCTTTCACACACTTTACCAAACTCAGTCACCAGCTTCTGCAGGTTCTCAGAAGAATCAGCCACCAGCGCTGTATCATCAGCGAACAACAACTGACTCACTTCCCAAGCTCTCTCATCCCCAACAGACTTCATACTTGCCCCTCTTTCCAAAACTCTTGCATTCACCTCCCTAACAACCCCATCCATAAACAAATTAAACAGCCATGGAGACATCACACACCCCTGCCGCAAACCCACATTCACCGAGAACCAATCACTTTCCTCTCTTCCTACACGTACACATGCCTTACATCCTCGATAAAAACTTTTCACTGCTTCTAACAACTTGCCTCCCACACCATATATTCGTAATACCTTCCACAGACCATCTCTATCAACTCTATCATATGCCTTCTCCAGATCCATAAATGCTACATACAAATCCATTTGCTTTTCTAAGTATTTCTCACATACATTCTTCAAAGCAAACACCTGATCCACACATCCTCTACCACACCACTTCTGAAACCACACTGCTCTTCCCCAATCTGATGCTCTGTACATGCCTTCACCCTCTCAATCAATACCCTTCCATATAATTTACCAGGAATACTCAACAAACTTATACCTCTGTAATTTGAGCACTCACTCTTATCCCCTTTGCCTTTGTACAATGGCACTATGCACGCATTCCGCCAATCCTCAGGCACCTCACCATGAGTCATACATACATTAAATAACCTTACCAACCAGTCAGTAATACAGTCACCCCCTTTTTTAATAAATTCCACTGCAATACCATCCAAACCTGCTGCCTTGCCGGCTTTCATCTTCCGCAAAGCTTTTACTACCTCTTCTCTGTTTACCAAATCATTTTCCCTAACCCTCTCACTTTGCACACCACCTCGACCAAAACACCCTATATCTGCCACTCTATCATCAAACACATTCAACAAACCTTCAAAATACTCACTCCATCTCCTTCTTACATCACCACTACTTGTTATCACCTCCCCATTTGCGCCCTTCACTGAAGTTCCCATTTGCTCCCTTGTCTTACGCACTTTATTTACCTCCTTCCAGAACATCTTTTTATTCTCCCTAAAATTTAATGATACTCTCTCACCCCAGGTCTCATTTACCCTCTTTTTCACCTCTTGCACCTTTCTCTTGACCTCCTGCCTCTTTCTTTTATACATCTCCCACTCAATTGCATTTTTTCCCTGCAAAAATCGTCCAAATGCCTCTCTCTTCTCTTTCACTAATAATCTTACTTCTTCATCCCACCACTCACTACCCCTTCCAATCAACCCACCTCCCACTCTTCTCATGCCACAAGCATCTTTTGTGCAATCCATCACTGATTTCTTAAATACATCCCATTCCTCCCCCACTCCCCTTACTTCCATTGTTCTCACCTTTTTCCATTCTGTACTCAGTCTCTCCTGGTACTTCCTCACACAAGTATCCTTCCCAAGCTCACTTACTCTCACCACCCTCTTCACCCCAACATTCATTCTTCTTTTCTGAAAACCCATACAAATCTTCACCTTAGCCTCCACAAGATAATGATCAGACATCCCTCCAGTTGCACCTCTCAGCACATTAACATCCAAAAGTCTCTCTTTCGTGCGCCTGTCAATTAACACGTAATCCAATAACGCTCTCTGGCCATCTCTCCTACTTACATACGTATACTTATGTATATCTCGCTTTTTAAACCAGGTATTCCCAATCACCAGTCCTTTTTCAGCACATAAATCTACAAGCTCTTCACCATTTCCATTTACAACACTGAACACCCCATGTATACCAATTATTCCCTCAACTGCCACACTACTCACCTTTGCATTCAAATCACCCATCACTATAACCCGGTCTCGTGCATCAAAACCACTAACACACTCATTCAGCTGCTCCCAAAACACTTGCCTCTCATGATCTTTCTTCTCATGCCCAGGTGCATATGCACCCATCTCTCTCCATCAACTTTCAGTTTTACCCTTTTTTTTTTTTTTTCTTTTTTGCTTTGTCGCTGTCTCCCGCGTTTGCGAGGTAGCGCAAGGAAACAGACGAAAGAAATGGCCCAACCCACCCCCATACACATGTATATACATACGTCCACACACGCAAAGATACATACCTACAATGCTTTCCATGGTTTACCCCAGACGCTTCACATGCCCTGATTCAATCCACTGACAGCACATCAACCCCGGTATACCACATCGATCCAATTCACTCTATTCCTTGCCCTCCTTTCACCCTCCTGCATGTTCAGACCCCGATCATACAAAATCTTTTTCACTCCATCTTTCCACCTCCAATTTGGTCTCTCACTTCTCGTTCCCTCCACCTCCGACACATATATCCTCTTGGTCAATCTTTCCTCACTCATTCTTTCCATATGCCCAAATCATTTCAAAACACCCTCTTCTGCTCTCTCAACCACACTCTTTTTATTTCCACACATCTCTCTTACCCTTATGTTGCTTACTCGATCAAACCACCTCACACCACACATTGTCCTCAAACATCTCATTTCCAGCACATCCATACTCCTGCGCACATCTCTATCCATAGCCCATGCCTCGCAACCATACAACATTGTTGGAACCACTATTCCTTCAAACATACCCATTTTTGCTTTCCAAGATAATGTTCTCGACTTCCACACATTCTTCAAGGCTCCCAGGATTTTCGCCCCCTCCCCCACCCTATGATCCACTTCCGCTTCCATGGTTCCATCTGCTGCCAGATCCACTCCCAGATATCTAAAACACTTTACTTCCTCCAGTTTTTCTTTATTCAAACTTACCTCCCAATTGACCCATATTAATCGAGAATTTACTTTCTTACATTCTATCACATACTCCCACAACTCCTGTTTCAGGAGTACTGCTACTCCTTCCCTTGCTCTTGTCCTCTCATTAACCCCTGACTTTACTCCCAAGACATTCCCAAACCACTCTTCCCCTTTACCCTTGAGCTTCGTTTCACTGTATTCATATGTATATGTAAATGATTTTGATAGTCTGTTGAAATAAGGTTATTTTCATTGATGTCCTCATTATTTCTGTCCATCCATTGCATCTAGCAAGGTGTTTCTTCAAAGTAAATCAGACGTACATGGAGTATCCTTCAAAGAACATGGAAGCCACCACACTTCTCACATCTTTTGATTGCATCATGGCAGTAACACTCAGAGCATTTACTAAAAAAGTTTTACATAAAGCAATTGAAGCATTTCCTTATCTTTTTTTTTATTTATATATTCATTTTGCTTTGTCGCTGTCTCCCGTGTTAGCGAGGTAGTGCAAGGAAACAGACAAAAGAAAGGCCCAACCCACCCACATACACATGTATATACATACATGACCACACATGCAAATATACATACCTATACATCTCAACGTATACATATATTTACACACACAAACATATACACATATACATAATTCATACTGTCTGCCTTTATTCATTCACATAGCCACTCCGCCACATATGAAATAACAACCCCCTCCCCCCTCATGTGGGCGAGGTAGCGGTAGGAAAAGACAACAAAGGCCACATTCGTTCACACTCAGTCTCTAGCTGTCATGTAATAATGCACAGAAACCACAGCTTCCTTTCCACATCCAAGCCACACAGAACTTTCCATGGTTTACCCCAGATGCTTCACATGCCCTGGTTCAATCCATTGACAGCACGTCGACCCCGGTATACCACATCGTTCCAATTCACTCTATTCCTTGCACGCCTTTCACCCTCCTGCATGTTCAGGCCCCGATCACTCAAAATCTTTTTCACTCCATCTTTCCACCTCCAATTTGGTCTCCCACTTCTCCTCGTTCCCTCCACCTCTCACACATATATCCTCTTGGTCAATCTTTCCTCACTCATTCTCTCCATGTGACCAAATCATTTCAAAACACCCTCTTCTGCTCTCTCAACCATACTCCTTTTATTACCACACATCTCCCTTACCCTATTATTACTTAGTCAATCAAACCACCTCACACCACATATTGTCCTCAAACACCTCATATCCAGCACATCCATCCTCCTCTGCATAACTCTATCTATAGCACACGTCTCGCAACCATATAATATTGTTGGAACCACTATTCCTTCAAACATACCCATTTTTGCTTTCCAAGATAATAATCTCGACTTCCACACATTCTTCAACGCTCCCAGAACTTTTGCCCCCTCCCCCACCCTATGATTCACTTCCACTTCCATGGTTCCATCTGCTGCCAAATCCACTCCCAGATATCTAAAACACTTCACTTCCTCCAGTTTTTCTCCATTCAAACTTACCTCCCAATTGACTTGTCCCTCAACCGTACTGTACTTAATAGCCTTGTTCTTATTCACATTTACTCTCAGCTTTCTTCTTACACACACTTTACCAAACTCAGTCACCAGTTTCTGCATTTTTCACATGAATCAGCCACCAGCGCTGTATCATCAGCGAACAACAACTGACTCACCTCCCAAGCTCTCTCATCCACAACAGAGTGCATACTAGCCCCTCTTTCCAAAACTCTTGCATTCACCTCCCTACCAACCCCATCCATAAACAAATTAAACAACCATGGAGACATCACACACCCCTGCCGCAAACCTACATTCACTGAGAACCAATCACTTTCCTCTCTTCCTACACGTACACATGCCTTACATCCTCGATAAAAGCTTTTCACTGCTTCTAACAACTTGCCTACTGCACCATATATTCTTAATACCTTCCACAGAGCATCTCTAACAACTCTGTCATATGCCTCCTCCAGATCCATAAATGCTACATACAAATCCATTTGCTTTTCTAAGTATTTCTCACATACATTCTTCAAAGCAAACACCTGATCCACACGTCCTCTACCACTTCTGAAATCACACTGCTCTTCCTCAATCTGATGCTCTGTACATGCCTTCACCCTCTCAATCAATACCTTCCCATATAATTTACCAGGAATACTCAACAAACCTATACCTTTGTAATTTGAGCACTCACTTTTATCCCCTTTGCCTTTGTACAATGGCACTATGCAAGCATTCCGCCAATCCTCAGGCACCTCACCATGAGTTATACATACATTGAATAACCTTACCAACCAGTCAACAATACAGTCACCCCCTTTTTTGATAAATTCCACTGCAATACCATCCAAACCCGCTGCCTTGCCGGCTTTCATCTTCCTCAAAGCTTTTACTACCTCTTCTCTGTTTACCAAATCACTCTCCCTATCCTTCTCACTTTGCACACCACCTCGAGCAAAACATCCTATATCTGCAACTCTATCATCAAACACATTCAACAAACCTTCAAAGTACTCACTCCATCACCTCCCCGTTAGCCCCCTTCACTGAAGTTCCCATTTGCTCCCTTGTCTTATGCACTTTATTTACCTGCTTCCAAAACATCTTTTCATTCTCCCTAAAATTTAATGATACTCTCTCACCCCAACTCTCATTTGCCCTCTTTTTCACCTCTTGCACCTTTCTCTTGACCTCCTGCTTCTTTCTTTTATACATCTCCCTCTCATTTGCATTATTTCCTTGCAAAAATCGTCCAAATGCCTCTCACTTCTCTTTCTCTAATAATCTTACTTCTTCATCCCACCACTCTGTCTTTTTTTTTTTAAAGACATTTATTTCTCCCACATTAGCGAGTTCACATCAGGAACTAACAAATACTGACCTTGCACAGATCCACTCTTCAGCTGTCATGTATAATGTTCTGAGACCAGAGTTTACCATCCACTGCCAGGCCCCTTGAATAATTCCATTATTTACCCTAACTGCTTTACATACCCTGCTTCAGTCCACAGACAGCAAATTGCCCCCACATGCCACTTCCATCTACTTCTGGGTGTGCTGCAAGTGAAAGGTTAACACTGAAGGGCTTGTATCATTAGAGTACAGTATCATCAAAGAACTTATCACTGAAGAGGTGTCCATTCTTTCCTTACTTCATATTTTAGGATAGATTTAGTGCTGCAGGAACCCACGGAAAAGGGTTCCTTGAGTTTATAAATTGATGGTAATATTAATGATGATAAAGATGAAAATAAAGCTAGAGACTGAATGTGAACGAATGTGGCCTTTGTTGTCTTTTCCTAGCGCTCCCTCACGCACATGCAGGGGGAGGGGGTTGTTATTTCATGTGTGGCAGGGTGGCAACAGGAATGAATAAGGGCAGACAGTATGAATTATGTACATGTGTATGTATATATGTATATGTCTGTGTGTGTATATATATGTATACATTGAGATGTATAGGTATATATATGTGCATGTGTGGACGTGTATGTATATACATGTGTATGTGGGTGGGTTGGGCCATTCTTTCGTCTGTTCCCTTGTGCTACCTCGCTAACGCGGGAGACAGCGACAAAGTTTAATAAATGAAAAATAATCAATGATAATTCACATAATTTTAGTGCATTATACATGACAGCTAGAGACTGAGTTTGAACAAACGTGGCCTTTGTTGTCTTTTCCCTAGCGTTACCTCGCGCACATGCAGGGGGAGGGGGTTTTTCATTTCATGTGTGGCGGGGTGGCAATGGAAATGAATAAGGGCAGACATTATGAATATGTGTATATATGTATATGTCTGTGTGTGTATGTATATGTATACGTTGAGATGTATAGGTATGTATATTTGCGTATGTGGACGTGTATGTATATACATGTGTATGTGGGTGGGTTGGGCCATTCTTTCGTCTGTTTCCTTGCGCTACCTCGCTAATGCAGGAGACAGCAACAAAGCGAAATAAATTAATAAAATAAAATAATGATAATGATAATAATAATAATAATAATGATGATAATGATAATAATAATGATAATAATAATAATAATAATAATAATAATAATAATAATAATAAGAAGAAGAAGAAGAAGAAGAATACATGTGTCAGAGGTGGAGGGAACAAGGAGAAGTGGGAGACCAAATTGGAAGTGGAAGGATGGAATGAAAAAGATTTTGAGCGATTGAGGCAAGAACATATGGGAGGATGAGAGGCATGCAAGGAATAGAGTGAATTATATAACAGGTTTGACATGCTGTCAATAGACTGAACCAGAGCATATGAAACATCTGGGATAAACCATGGAAAGCTCTGTGGGACCTGGATGTGGATAGGGAGCTGTGGTTTCAGTGCATTACACATGACAGCTAGAGATTGAGTGTGCACAAATGTGACCCCACAGACTTTTCCATGGTTTACCCCAGACATTTCACATACCCTGGTTCAGTCCATTGACAGCACATCCAACCCAGTATACCACATCGTTCCAGTTCACTGTATTCCTTGCATGCCTCTCACCCTCCCGTTTGTTCAGACCCTGATCACTCAACATCTTTTTCACTCCATGCTTCCTCCAATTTGGTCTCCTGCTTCTCCTTGTTCCCTCCACCTCCAATGCATATATCCTCTTTGTCAATCCTTCCTAACTTTTTCTCTCCATATGTCCAGTCCATTTTAACACACCCTCTTTAGCTCTCTCAGCCACACTCTATTTATTACCACGTATCTCTGTTACCCTTTCATTACTTAATCAAACCACCTTACACCACACATTGTCTTCAAACATTTCATCTCTAGCACACCCACCCTCCTCTGTGCAACCCTATATATTGCTCATGCCTCGTAACCATACAATATTGTTGGAACTATTATTCCTTCAAATATACTCATTTTTGCCTTCTGAGTTAATGTTCTCTCCATCCCCGCATTCTTCATCGCTCCCAGAACCTTCTCCCCCTCTCCCACCTTGTGACTCACTTTCATTTCCATTGTTTAAATTCACTGCCAAGTCCACTCCTAGATATCCAAAACACTTCACTTCCTCCAACCTTTCTCCATTCAGACTTACATCCCAATTAACTTCTCCTTCAACCCCACTGAACCTGATAACCTTGCTCTTATTCACATTTACTCTCAACTTTCTCCTCTCACACACTTTTCCAAACTCAGTCATCATCTCACTCTCACACACTTTTCCAAACTCAAATCACCAACTTCTGCAGTTTCTCTTTTGAATCAGCCACCAGTGCTGTATCATCATCGAACAGCAACTGACTCACTCCCCAGGCCCTCACATCCCCAACAGACTGCATACTTGCCCCTCTCACCAAAACTTGCATTTACCTCCCTAACCACCCCATCCATAAGCAAATTAAACAACCATGGAGACATCACACATCCCTGCCGCAGACCGACCTTCATTGGGAATCATTCTCCTCTCTTCCTTCTCGCACACATTCCGTACATCCTTGATAAAAACTTTTCACTGCTTCTAACAGCTTACTTCCTACACCATATACTCTTAAGACCTATCACAAAGCATCTCTATCAACCCTAGCGCTTAGAAGCAGTGAGAGAGGCATATAAAATTTTAGGATTCATAAGTGTCATGTAAATCAAGGTCCAAGAAAGTAATGCTCACTCTTGACTGTTTACTGGCTCAACCCCTCACTTTGAATGTTAATGTCAGTTTTGGTCACCCGTCTTCAGAAGAGATGAAGACAGAACAGAGAGGGTAAAGTGGCAAACTGTCAGGATGATTCCCATTCTTAAAAACCCATATATCTCTTTCATGTCATAGAAGGCAACTAAGTAGCAGGAGTGTGGAACTGAAATTCCTCCCCTCTTGTACCTCCTGTGTTATTACTTTCCAGAAATAGGAGCATAGGAAGAAGCTGAGAAGATTTATCATCGCAGGTTGTTATCTGCTTCTAATACTTCCTTACTGAAGATGTTAACAGCGAACAAATGAAAAGGAATATTTTTATGATCATTTCAACTAATTGATGATACAGGATTTAATT
Organism: Panulirus ornatus; assembly: GCF_036320965.1. Taxonomy (NCBI): domain Eukaryota; kingdom Metazoa; phylum Arthropoda; class Malacostraca; order Decapoda; family Palinuridae; genus Panulirus; species Panulirus ornatus. Next base: position 22,113,919 of record NC_092238.1, read on the forward strand.
TTCATCTATTATATGCTTTTTTACCCAGTCTATGCCTCCTTTGATTGGACGACTGGTGCCCTTCACAGCTGTAGCAGCTGCAAACTGTGTCAACATTCCCATGATGAGAATGAAGTAAGTTATATTATGTGTTCTGAAATTTTTGGCTTGTCTGAATTCTCCATTATATCTTATGCAGTGAAATTAGGGAGCTTTCATTAATTGTAATAATTGAAAAGCCTACTTGTTTTAGTCATGAATTAAGTGTTTAATCTATTTACCATGTGAATTCATTTAAGGTGAAACATAATTCTTTAAGTATGTGTTTCAAGCAGGTTTACTGTATTGTCTATGTAGCACAGCGTACATATAGGAATGATTTTGTCTATCATTGTCCATTTATCTGTCATCAAAATTGTTTAAACCTTAACAGTAACCTTGGTTTTAACTTGAGAACTCTAAATCAGATACTCATTAAGATTTATTTTCTTGTTTCATTGCATGTAAAGAATTGAATGGCATAGGACCCATAACAATGTGCTGTCACTGGATTGAACCTGGGCATGTGAAGTGTTTGGGGTAAACCATGGAAAGTTTTGTGGGGCCTAGATGTGGAAAGGGAGCTGTGGTTTCGGTACATTACACATGACAGCTAGAGACTGAGTGTGAACAAATGTGGCCTTTGTTGTCTTTTCCTAGCACTACCTCGTGTGTGTGCGGGGGGGGAGGGAAGGTGTCATTTCATCTGTGGCGGGGTGGCAATGGGAATGGCTGAGGGCTGTAAGTATGAATATGTACACGTGTATATATGTATTTGTCTGTGTATGTATATGTATGTATACATTGAAATGTATAGGGATGTATATGTGTTTGTAAGGGCGTGTATGTATATACATGTGGGTGGGTTGGGCCATTCTTTCGTCTGTTTCCTTGCACTACCTCGCTTACGTGGGAGACAGCGACATAGTATAATAAAAAAGATATAGGACCCATAACAATACTTCAGCTTTTGCTCAAAGTCATGCCACTTATAGAAATGTTTAACATTTGATTTAACCTGCCTTATAAACTTTAAGTATATTTGACATTGACATTTTAGCCATACTTAACTCATAACTTGAGGGCAATTCAGTGTTAAACCAATCTTACTATTTAACTTTAAAGAAAATTCAACCTTTGATTGTTACGATTTATATCACAGTCAAAAGAAGTAAATTGCATCAAAGAGAAAATGTGGGTGAATATGGCTAGTTGTCCTCTTTTCCTGGTGTACCTTTCTAATTTAGGGGAAACACGTACAAGAAGGAAACAAAGAAAAGTATATATATAGTGAAAGTTTTGCGGAAGATGAAAGCTGGCAAGGCAGTGGGTTTAGATGGTATTGCAGTGGAATTTATTAAAAAGAGGTGTCTGTGTTGTTGACTGGTTGGTAAGGTTATTCAGTGTATGTATGGTTCATGGTGAAGTGCCTGAGGATTTGTGGAGTACATGCATAGTGTCAATGCACAAAAGTAAAGGGGATAAAGGTGAGTGTTCAAATTACAGTAGTATAAATTTGTTGAGTATTCCTGGAAAATTATATGGGAGAGTGTTGATTGAGAGAGTGAAGGAATGTACAGAGCATCAGTTTGGGGAAGAGCAGTGTAGTTTCAGAAGTGGTAGAGGATGTGTGGATCTTTTTTCTGTTTCCCTGCGCTACCTTGCTAACACGGGAGACAGCGACAAAGTATAATATGTATATGTCTGTCTGTGAGCGTTTAATGTATATACATATGTGTATATGAGTGGATCGGCCATTCTTCATCTGTTTCCTGGAGCTACCTCGCTGATGCAGGAAACAGTGATTATGTATAATTAAATAGATAATATAATAATATAATAATATAATAATTCTCGATTAATATGGGTAAAACTGAAAGTTGATGGAGAGAGATGGGTGATTATTGGTGCATATGCACCTGGGCATGAGAAGAAAGATCATGAGAGGCAAGTGTTTTGGGAGCAGCTGAATGAGTGTGTTAGTGGTTTTGATGCACGAGACCGGGTTATAGTGATGGGTGATTTGAATGCAAAGGTGAGTAATGTGGCAGTTGAGGGAATAATTGGTATACATGGGGTGTTCAGTGTTGTAAATGGAAATGGTGAAGAGCTTGTAGATTTATGTGCAGAAAAAGGACTGGTGATTTGGAATACTTGATTTAAAAAGCGAGATATACGTAAGTATACGTATGTAAGTAGGAGAGATGGCCAGAGAGCATTATTGGATTACGTGTTAATTGACAGGCGCGCGAAAGAGAGACTTTTGGATGTTAATGTGCTGAGAGGTGCAACTGGAGGGATGTCTGATCATTATCTTGTGGAGGCTAAGGTGAAGATTTGTATGGGTTTTCAGAAAAGAAGAGTGAATGTTGGGGTGAAGAGGGTGGTGATAGTAAGTGAGCTTGGGAAGGAGACTTGTGTGAGGAAGTACCAGGAGAGACTGAGTACAGAAAGGAAAAAGGTGAGAACAATGGAAGTAAGGGGAGTGGAGGAGGAATGGGATGTATTTAGGGAATCAGTGATGGATTGCGCAAAAGATGCTTGTGGCATGAGAAGAGTGGGAGGTGGGTTGATTAGAAAGGGTAGTGAGTGGTGGGATGAAGAAGTAAGATTATTAGTGAAAGAGAGGAGAGAGGCATTTGGACAATTTTTGCAGGGAAAAATTGCAATTGAGTGGGAGATGTATAAAAGAAAGAGACAGGAGGTCAAGAGAAAGGTGCAAGAGGTGAAAAAGAGGGCAAATGAGAGTTGGGGTGAGAGAGTATCATTAAATTTTAGGGAGAATAAAAAGATGTTCTGGAAGGAGGTAAATAAAGTGCATAAGACAAGGGAGAAAATGGGAACTTCAGTGAAGGGCGCAAATGGGGAGGTGATAACAAGTAGTGGTGATGTGAGAAGATGGAGTGAGTATTTTGAAGGTTTGTTGAATGTGTTTGATGATAGAGTGGCAGATATAGGGTGTTTTGGTCGAGGTGGTGTGCAAAGTGAGGGTTAGGGAAAATGATTTGGTAAACAGAGAAGAGGTAGTAAAAGCTTTGCGGAAGATGAAAGCCGTCAAGGCAGCAGGTTTGGATGGTATTGCAGTGGAATTTATTAAAAAAGGGGGTGACTGTATTATTCACTGGTTGGTAAGGTTATTTAATGTATGTATGACTCATGGTGAGGTGCCTGAGGATTGGCGGAATGCTTGCATAGTGCCATTGTACAAAGGCAAAGGGGATAAGAGTGAGTGCTCAAATTACAGAGGTATAAGATTGTTGAGTATTCCTGGTAAATTATATGGGAGGGTATTGATTGAGAGGGTGAAGGCATGTACAGAGCATCAGATTGGGGAAGAGCAGTGTGGTTTCAGAAGTGGTAGAGGATGTGTGGATCAGGTGTTTGCTTTGAAGAATGTATGTGAGAAATACTTAGAAAAGCAAATGGATTTGTATGTAGCATTTATGGATCTGGAGAAGGCATATGATAGAGTTGATAGAGATGCTCTGTGGAAGGTATTAAGAATATATGGTGTGGGAGGAAAGTTGTTAGAAGCAGTGAAAAGTTTTTATCGAGGATGTAAGGCATGTGTACGTGTAGGAAGAGAGGAAAGTGATTGGTTCTCAGTGAATGTAGGTTTGCGGCAGGGGTGTGTGATGTCTCCATGGTTGTTTAATTCACTACCTCTTCTCTGTTTACCAAATCATTTTCCCTAACCCTCTCACTTTGCACACCACCTCGACCAAAACACCCTATATCTGCCACTCTATCATCAAACACATTCAACAAACCTTCAAAATACTCACTCCATCTCCTTCTCACATCACCACTACTTGTTTTCACCTCCCCATTTGTGCCTTTCACTGAAGTTCCCATTTGCTCCCTTGTCTTACGCACTTTATTTACCTCCTTCCAGAACATCTTTTTATTCTCCCTAAAATTTAATGATACTCTCTCACCCCAACTCTCATTTGCCCTTTTTTTCACCTCTTGCACCTTTCTCTTGACCTCCTGTCTCTTTCTTTTATATATCTCCCACTCAATTGCATTTTTTCCCTGCAAAAATCGTCCAAATGCCTCTCTCTTCTCTTTCACTAATACTCTTACTTCTTCATCCCACCACTCACTACCCTTTCTAATCAACCCACCTCCCACTCTTCTCATGCCACAAGCATCTTTTGCGCAATCCATCACTGATTCCCTAAATACATCCCATTCCTCCCCCACTCCCCTTACTTCCATTGTTCTCACCTTTTTCCATTCTGTACTCAGTCTCTCCTGGTACTTCCTCACACAGGTCTCCTTCCCAAGCTCACTTACTCTCACCACCCTCTTCACCCCAACATTCACTCTTCTTTTCTGAAAACCCATACAAATCTTCACCTTAGCCTCCATAAGATAATGATCAGACATCCCTCCAGTTGCACCTCTCAGCACATTAACATCCAAAAGTCTCTCTTTCGCACGCCTGTCAATTAACACGTAATCCAATAACGCTCTCTGGCCATCTCTCCTACTTACATAAGTATACTTATGTATATCTCGCTTTTTAAACCAGGTATTCCCAATCATCAGTCCTTTTTCAGCACATAAATCTACAAGCTCTTCACCATTTCCATTTACAACACTGAACACCCCATGTATACCAATTATTCCCTCAACTGCCACATTACTCACCTTTGCATTCAAATCACCCATCACTATAACCCGGTCTCGTGCATCAAAACCACTAACACACTCATTCAGCTGCTCCCAAAACACTTGCCTCTCATGATCTTTCTACTCATGCCCAGGTGCATATGCACCAATAATCACCCACCTCTCTCCATCAACTTTCAGTTTTACCCATATTAATCGAAAATTTACTTTCTTACATTCTATCACATACTCCCACAACTCCTGTTTCAGGAGTATTGCTACTCCTTCCCTTGCTCTTGTCCTCTCACTAACCCCTGACTTTACTCCCCAGACATTCCCAAACCACTCTTCCCCTTTACCCTTGAGCTTCGTTTCACTCAGAGCCAAAACATCCAGGTTCCTTTCCTCAAACATACTTCCTATCTCTCCTTTTTTCACATCTTGGTTACATCGACACACATTTAGGCACCCCACTCTGAGCCTTCCAGGAGGATGAGCACTCCCCGCATGACTCCTTCTTCTGTTTCCCATTTTAGAAAGTTAATACAAGGAGGGGAGGATTTCTGGCCCCCCGCTCCCGCTGGTAAATTATATGGGAGGGTATTGATTGAGAGGGTGAAGGCATGTACAGAGCAGCAGATTGGGGAAGAGCAGTGTGGTTTCAGAAGTGGTAGAGGATGTGTGGATCAGGTGTTTGCTTTGAAAAATGTATGTGAGAAATACTTAGAAAAGCAAATGGATTTGTATGTTGCATTTATGGATCTGGAGAAGGCATATGATAGAGTTGATAGAGATGCTCTGTGGAAGGTATTAAGAATATATGGTGTGGGAGGCAAGTTGTTAGAAGCAGTGAAAAGTTTTTATCGAAGATGTAAGGCATGTGTACGTGTAGGAAGAGAGGAAAGCGATTGGTTCTCAGTGAATGTAGGTTTGCGGCAGGAGTGTGTGATGTCTCCATGGTTGTTTAATTTGTTTATGGATGGGGTTGTTAGGGAGGTGAATGCAAGAGTTTTGGAGAGAGGGGCAAGTATGAAGTCTGTTGGGGATGAGAGAGCTTGGGAAGTGAGTCAGTTGTTGTTCGCTGATGATACAGCGCTGGTGGCTGATTCATGTGAGAAACTGCAGAAGCTGGTGACTGAGTTTGGTAAAGTGTGTGAAAGAAGAAAGTTAAGAGTAAATGTGAATAAGAGCAAGGTTATTAGGTACAGTAGGGTTGAGGGTCAAGTCAAATGGGAGGCAAGTTTGAATGGAGAAAAACTGGAGGAAGTAAAGTGTTTTAGATATCTGGGAGTGGATCTGGCAGCGGATGGAACCATGGAAGCGGAAGTGGATCATAGGGTGGGGGAGGGGGCGAAAATCCTGGGAGCCTTGAAGAATGTGTGGAAGTCGAGAATATTATCTCGGAAAGCAAAAATGGGTATGTTTGAAGGAATAGTGGTTCCAACAATGTTGTATGGTTGCGAGGCGTGGGCTATGGATAGAGTTGTGCGCAGGAGGATGGATGTGCTGGAAATGAGATGTTTGAGGACAATGTGTGGTGTGAGGTGGTTTGATCGAGTAAGTAACATAAGGGTAAGAGAGATGTGTGGAAATAAAAAGAGTGTGGTTGAGAGAGCAGAAGAGGGTGTTTTGAAATGGTTTGGGCACATGGAGAGAATGAGTGAGGAAAGATTGACCAAGAGGATATATGTGTCGGAGGTGGAGGGAACGAGGAGAAGTGGGAGACCAAATTGGAGGTGGAAAGATGGAGTGAAAAAGATTTTGTGTGATCGGGGCCTGAACATGCAGGAGGGTGAAAGGAGGGCAAGGAATAGAGTGAATTGGATCGATGCGGTATACCGGGGTTGATGTGCTGTCAGTGGGTTGAATCAGGGCATGTGAAGCATCTGGGGTAAACCATGGAAAGCTGTGTAGGTATGTATATTTGCGTGTGTGGACATATGTATATACATGTGTATGGGGGTGGGTTGGGCCATTTCTTTCGTCTGTTTCCTTGTGCTACCTCGCAAACGCGGGAGACAGCGGAAAAAAAATAAAAAAAGAATGAAAAAATATGATAATAATGATTTTTTTTTTTTTTTTTCAAAATAAGGAACAGAGAATTGGGCCAGGTGAGGGTATTCCCTCAAAGGCCCAGTCCCCTGTTCTTAACGCTACCTCGCTAATGCGGGAAATGGCGAATAGTTTGAAAGAAAAAGAAAATATATATATGTGTGTATATATATATATATATATCTATATATATATATATATATATATATATATATATTTTTTTTTTTTCATACTATTCGCCATTTCCCGCGATAGCGAGGTAGCGTTAAGAACAGAGGACTGGGCCTTTGAGGGAATATTCTCACCTGGCCCTCTTCTCTGTTCCTTCTTTTGGAAAATTAAAAAAAAAAAAGAAAAAAAAAAAAAACGAGAGGGGAGGATTTCCAGCCCCCCACTCCCTTCCCTTTTAGTCGCCTTCTACGACATGCAGGGAATACGTGGGAAGTATTCTTTCTCCCCTATCCCCAGGGATAATTTTTTTTTTTTTTTTTTTTTTTTTTTTTTTTTTTTTTTTAATACCTTGTCGCTGTCTCCCGCATTTGCGAGGTAGCGCAAGGAAACAGACGAAAGAAATGGCCCAACCCCCCCCATACACATGTACATACACACGTCCACACACGCAAATATACATACCTACACAGCTTTCCATGGTTTACCCCGGATGCTTCACATGCCTTGATTCAATCCACTGACAGCACGTCAACCCCTGTATACCACATCGCTCCAATTCACTCTATTCCTTGCCCTCCTTTCACCCTCCTGCATGTTCAGGCCCCGATCACACAAAATCCTTTTCACTCCATCTTTCCACCTCCAATTTGGTCTCCCTCTTCTCCTCGTTCCCTCCACCTCCGACACATATATCCTCTTGGTCAATCTTTCCTCACTCATTCTCTCCATGTGCCCAAACCATTTCAAAACACCCTCTTCTGCTCTCTCAACCACGCTCTTTTTATTTCGACACATCTCTCTTACCCTTACGTTACTTACTCGATCAAACCACCTCACACCACACATTGTCCTCAAACATCTCATTTCCAGCACATCCATCCTCCTGCGCACAACTCTATCCATAGCCCACGCCTCGCAACCATACAACATTGTTGGAACTACTATTCCTTCAAACATACCCATTTTTGCTTTCCGGGATAATGTTCTCGACTTCCACACATTTTTCAAGGCTCCCAAAATTTTCGCCCCCTCCCCCACCCTATGATCCACTTCCGCTTCCATGGTTCCATCCGCTGACAGATCCACTCCCAGATATCTAAAACACTTCACTTCCTCCAGTTTTTCTCCATTCAAACTCACCTCCCAATTGACTTGACCCTCAACCCTACTGTACCTAATAACCTTGCTCTTATTCACATTTACTCTTAACTTTCTTCTTCCACACACTTTACCAAACTCAGTCACCAGCTTCTGCAGTTTCTCACATGAATCCGCCACCAGCGCTGTATCATCAGCGAACAACAACTGACTCACTTCCCAAGCTCTCTCATCCCCAACAGACTTCTTACTTGCCCCTCTTTCCAAGACTCTTGCATTTACCTCCCTAACAACCCCATCCATAAACAAATTAAACAACCATATATATATATATATATATATATATATATTTTTTTTTTTTTTTTTTTTTTTATACTTTGTCGCTGTCTCCCGCGTTTGCGAGGTAGCGCAAGGAAACAGACGAAAGAAATGGCCCAACCCCCCCCCCCCCCATACACATGTACATACACACGTCCACACACGCAAATATACATACCTACACAGCTTTCCATGGTTTACCCCAGACGCTTCACATGCCTTGCTTCAATCCACTGACAGCACGTCAACCCCTGTATACCACATGACTCCAATTCACTCTATTTCTTGCCCTCCTTTCACCCTCCTGCATGTTCAGGCCCCGATCACACAAAATCTTTTTCACTCCATCTTTCCACCTCCAATTTGGTCTCCCTCTTCTCCTCGTTCCCTCCACCTCCGACACATATATCCTCTTGGTCAATCTCTCCTCACTCATTCTCTCCATGTGCCCAAACCATTTCAAAACACCCTCTTCTGCTCTCTCAACCACGCTCTTTTTATTTCCACACATCTCTCTTACCCTTACGTTACTTACTCGATCAAACCACCTCACACCACACATTGTCCTCAAACATCTCATTTCCAGCACATCCATCCTCCTGCGCACATCTCTATCCATAGCCCACGCCTCGCAACCATACAGCATTGTTGGAACCACTATTCCCTCAAACATACCCATTTTTGCTTTCCGAGATAATGTTCTCGACTTCCACACATTTTTCAAGGCTCCCAAAATTTTCGCCCCCTCCCCCACCCTATGATCCACTTCCGCTTCCATGGTTCCATCCGCTGACAGATCCACTCCCAGATATCTAAAACACTTCACTTCCTCCAGTTTTTCTCCATTCAAACTCACCTCCCAATTGACTTGACCCTCACCCCTACTGTACCTAATAACCTTGCTCTTATTCACATTTACTCTCAACTTTCTTCTTCCACACACTTTACCAAACTCAGTCACCAGCTTCTGCAGTTTCTCACATGAATCAGCCACCAGCGCTGTATCATCAGCGAACAACAACTGACTCACTTCCCAAGCTCTCTCATCCCCAACAGACTTCATACTTGCCCCTCTTTCCAGGACTCTTGCATTTACCTCCTTTACAACCCCATCCATAAACAAATTAAACAACCATGGAGACATCACACACCCCTGCCGCAAACCTACATTCACTGAGAACCAATCACTTTCCTCTCTTCCTACACGTACACATGCCTTACATCCTCGATAAAAACTTTTCACTGCTTCTAACAACTTGCCTCCCACACCATATATTCTTAATACCTTCCACAGAGCATCTCTATCAACTCTATCATATGCCTTCTCCAGATCCATAAATGCTACATACAAATCCATTTGCTTTTCTAAGTATTTCTCACATACATTCTTCAAAGCAAACACCTGATCCACACATCCTCTACCACTTCTGAAACCGCACTGCTCTTCCCCAATCTGATGCTCTGTACATGCCTTCACCCTCTCAATCAATACCCTCCCATATAATTTACCAGGAATACTCAACAAACTTATACCTCTGTAATTTGAGCACTCACTCTTATCCCCTTTGCCTTTGTACAATGGCACTATGCACGCATTCCGCCAATCCTCAGGCACCTCACCATGAGTCATACATACATTAAATAACCTTACCAACCAGTCAACAATACAGTCACCCCCTTTCTTAATAAATTCCACTGCAATACCATCCAAACCTGCTGCCTTGCCGGCTTTCATCTTCCGCAAAGCTTTTACTACCTCTTCTCTGTTTACCAAATCATTTTCCCTAACCCTCTCACTTTGCACACCACCTCGACCAAAACACCCTATATCTGCCACTCTGTCATCAGACACATTCAACAAACCTTCAAAATACTCATTCCACCTCCTTCTCACATCACCGCTACTTGTTATCACCTCCCCATTTACGCCCTTCACTGAAGTTCCCATTTGCTCCCTTGTCTTACGCACCCTATTTACCTCCTTCCAGAACATCTTTTTATTCTCCCTAAAATTTACTGATAGTCTCTCACCCCAACTCTCATTTGCCCTTTTTTTCACCTCTTGCACCTTTCTCTTGACCTCCTGTCTCTTTCTTTTATACTTCTCCCACTCAATTGCATTTTTTCCCTGCAAAAATCGTCCAAATGCTTCTCAAAGTATATATATATCCTCCCTGGGGATAGGGGAGAAAGAATACTTCCCACGTATTCCCTGCGTGTCGTAGAAGGCGACTAAAAGGGGAGGGAGCGGGGGGCTGGAAATCCTCCCCTCTCATTATTTTTTTTTATTTTTTTTTTTTTTTTTTTTTCCCCAAAAGAAGGAACAGAGAAGGGGGCCAGGTGAGGATATTCCCTCAAAGGCCCAGTTCTCTGTTCTTAACGCTACCTTGCTAACGCGGGAAATGGCGAATAGTTTGAAAGAAAGAAAGAAAGATAATAATAATAATAATAATAATAATAATAATAATAATAATAATAATGATAATGAAAATATATTTGTTTTTTTATTATACTTTGTGGTGATGGGAATGAATAAAAGCAGACAGTATGAATGATGTACATGTGTATATATGTATATGTCTGTGTGCGTATATATGTATACGTTGAGATGTATAGGTATGTATATTTGTATGTGTGGACATATATGTATATACATGTGTATGTGGATGGGTCGGGCCATTTATGTCTGTTTCCTTGCGCTACCACGCTAACGCGGGAGACAGCAACAAAGCAAAATATATATATATATTTTTTTGTCGCTGTCTCCCGCGTTTGTGAGGTAGCGCAAGGAAACAGACGAAAGAAATGGCCCAACCCACCCACATACACATGTATATACATACATGTCCACACATGCACATATACATACCTATACATTTCAACGTATACATATATATGTACATACACAGACATATACATATATACACATGTACATAATTCATACTTGCTGCCTTTATTCATTCCCGTTGCCACCCCAACACACATGAAATGGCAACCCTCCTCCCCATGCATGTGCAGGAGGTAGCGCTAAGAAAAGACAACAAAGGCCACATTCGTTCACTCTCAGTCCCTAGCTATCATGTGTAATGCACCGAAACCACAACTCCCTTTCCACATCCAGGCCCCACAAAACTTTCCATGGTTTACCCCAGATGCTTCACATGCCCTGGTTCAATCCACTGACAGCACGTCGACCCCAGTATACACGTATATACATAAACGCCCACACACGCACATATACATTCCTATACATTTCATTGTATACATACACAGACACATACATATATACACATGTACATATTCATACTTGCTGCCTTTATCCATTCCCGGCGCCTCCCCACCACACATGAATAACAGCACTCACGCAACCCCTCTCCTTTGCATGCATGAGATAGCGCTAGGAAAAGACAACAAGGTCCACATTTGTTCACACTCAGTCTCTAGCTATCATGTGTAATGCATCGAAACCACAGCTCCCTGTCCACATCCAGGCCCCACAAAGCTTTCCATGGTTTACCCTAGATGCTTCACATGCCCTGTTTAATCTGTTGACAGCACATCGACCCCAGTATACCACATCGTTCCAGTTCACTCTATTCCTTGCATGCCTCTCACCCTCCTGTATGTTCAGGCCCCAATCACTCAAAATCTTTTTCACTCCGTCCTTCCACCTCCAATTTGGTCTCCCACTTCTCCTCATTCCCTCCACCTCTGACGCATATATCCTCTTTGTTAATCTTTCCCCACTCATTCTCTCCATGTGACCAAACTTTAAGTGCTCCTTTTTGTTGAAAAAGAAAATGGTACAGCAAGCTTCATACTGCTGGTCTGGAATCAACACTAAACATTTTTTAACAAAATGTAATTGAAGTGACCATCTCACACGTCAAAAGGTGTTAAGTAGAGATGATTTCCAGCATAGTTTAGCTTCTTTTTGATGAACGCTGCCTTTTTTTTTTTTGGCTGACCTAAAGTTAGTGTTTTGCATCAGTGATAACAGTTATAGATGACTTATTTGAATGAAGGTTAAAGTGATAAAACAGTAAGGCAGTTGGTGTAACCATAGGTAAAGCATTATACCTTACCCATACATTCTCCATAACAGATCATTAGACAGTTAATCAATAGAACAAGTATTTAGTTGTATGTAGATATATTTAGTGAGTTTATCAACCCCTTTTTCTTACCTTATTTTCTTTCCCCCAAAATGGCCATGATTTAGGGCATGTTTTGCCCTTGCCATGTCAATCATTATAAAAAAAATAACAAGAATCAGGAACCTCATTAGTTAAGTCTTTTCATTATTTTTAGATTTTTATTTTGTGATGTGTCATAGTTTAGATGTGGAGGCATTTAGATTTGAGTACATTTGTGTTATGTATAAAACTCTCTTCCCATTTTATATGTGGTGAGCCAAGTGCAGTGTCTCAGCTCATACATACATCTCCAACTTGTATCTAATGTGCTGAAATGAATTCTAATGTGGAAAATATCACTGTTTTGAAAAAATTATGTTCATTTACTTGATTACATACTTTTTCTGATGAAGAAACAGTAACGAGATAAAAGAGCATTTGTTTTTATATTCTTCAAAGTAATTGGAATGATGGAGTTAAGTAACTAAACTGGATGATATTCAAGTGCAGTTGAACACATTCAGATCATCTTGTCTCATCTCATAAGACCAACTGATCTTCAGGATTATCTGATATATGCATGTTCAGTTTTGCATGTTGTCATGATTGTTTCAGTAAAGTAAGTTGTTTGATGAATGAAAATGAGTGAAAAGGATGATGACTATCTCCGACTTGTAGTTGGATCCCAGTCGTTTGTCTTTTTATGGTTACTCATGTATGTCAAATTTTTGTGGTCAGTTTTTCATTGTTATGACATACTCTCTCAGCTCACGTCTTCTGGAACAGGAGAAATACATCATTTACTGAAGACATCATGTATCTATTTGGATGGAGAAAGAACATAATGCTTTGATTAACAATCTTAAAACAGAATTACATTATTATAGTTGATTTTGTGTATTTTAAAGAGAAAATCAGCTTATTAGCTGTGATTCAGTTTTCATTGCATCCAGAATGTTTGCATTACCATATAGGGAACTTCAGGAAGGAGTGTCTCTCCTAGACCAGAATGGCAACAAAGTGGGCCAGAGCAAGAAAGCAGCCACGTGGGGCATTGCAGCCGTTTGTGTTTCCCGAATCTTGATGGCTTCACCTGGCATGGGTTGGTATATACTCTAATTTTAAAACTGTATGCTCAAAGAAAATGAGTGCAAAGAATTTAGCAAGAATAAGCAATACCTTCAGAAAGTCTAATGGTGGTATTCTAGGGAACCTTAGGAAGAATCTTTCATTAGGCAGTAAATAGGATACCTTTGGTTACTTAGATAGTGTGTTGAAAGTATTGTGGTAGGTGCAGAATAGTTTACTGTTTTTCTCAGACAAGAAATGATTGAGAAACTATTTTGTTTTAACATTTTGCCAGAATTCCTTACAGATAATAAAAGTGCATTAAGACCCTTAAAAAGAGAAGCTGGTGTATGAAAGATTTTGACGTATGGGTAAAATATGATATATGAATAACATGTATGTAAATGTATGTAATGGATACTGATGTGTGGCTCTGTAGGGAAGAACCCCACTGAAGTTGATATGCTTGGTATGACCAGATAATGTACTGGAAAGGTTGGAGTACATTTCTAACCATGAAACGTGTCTAAAAGCCCTAACTTGGTTTTATGGTAAAATTATAAAGTTTTGGAAGCTTATTCTGTCTATACTTCACTTGCATAGGTTTTAGGGAGGATGTGTATTGATATCAACAGAAATGAGTGTTAAATACCCTTAATGAAATCATACACCCTTGGTGTAAACCCACCTGCACTTGGAACCACTCACCTTCCTCCCTAACTGCTCATACACATACCTTGATCTCCCAGTAGATATTTACTCCATCTTGTAGCTTTTCTTCCATACCATATTTTCATAACACTTTCCACAAGGCCTATCTGTCAGCCCTATCATTCGCACTTAAAGGTCCAGAAATGCCATTTACAAATCCTTTTCTTTTTCCAAGTATTTCTCACATAAATTCTTCAAAGCAACCTTATGTTCCTCACATCCTTTACTACTCCAGAAGCCACATTGCTCCACCCCAAGCTGATGATATGTGCTTGTCACTACCCTCTCTCTTGCCACTCTTCCTTACAACTTACCTGGTGTATTCAACAGACTTACAGTCTTATCCCCCTTGCTTTTATATAATGGCTCTATAAAGACATTCTGCCAGTCTTCAGGCACCTCACCTTGGACCACATACAGTCTTTGAAAATCCTGACTACCCAGTCAACAACAGTATTACCCCCTTTCTTTGAGAAATTCAACTGCATCTCCATCCACTCAAGCTGCTTTGCCATCCATTGTCTTATGTAAGGCTTTTGCCATCTCTCTTTTCATCAAACGGTTGGTCATGACTCTCTTACTCTGCATATCATCTTATCTCAAATGCCCACCATACCCCTCTCATTCACCTAACACTCACAACAGTCCTTGGAATATTCACTCCATCTTTTCTTCACCTCTTGTTTGATTTTATCTCTTCCCCATCCACTCACCCTCACTGATTTCCCACATTTGTTCTCTTGTTCTCTACACACTAATCATCTCTTTCCTAAACATTTTTTTTAATGTTCCTGACATTTGCCAATACTCTCTCACTCTATCTCTCATCTGCCCACTTTCTCATCCCCTGCACCCACTTCTTTGACCTTCCTCCATTTCTCTTGTACACCTCAGTCTCTTGCACTGCTTCCTAACAGGTACTGCCAATGCACCTCTCTTTTCTCTCATTTGTAACTTAACTTACTCCTCCCACCACTGTCTACCCTTTCTTGTATGCCCACATCCCACCTTCCTCATACTTCTGGTCTTCACCCACACACATAAGCACTCCTTCCTCTCCTTACTCACTCCTCATGTTTTATTTGCTCTCACCATATGCCACTCTTCCGTCAGTTTCTGTTGGAACTTCTGAATGCAGGCTTTTTCCTCAAGTTCACTTACTTTCACTACCTTCTTCTCACCCATGTCATTCCTCTGTTCTTAAAGCCACTACATAATTTTCACTCTTATCTCCACCAAGATATAATCAGACACAATTTCCCCCTCTCGGTACATGCACATCAAATAGTCTCTGTTTTGGGCATCTGTCAATTAGAACATAATCCAATAATGCCCATTGACCCCCAACCTTCCCATCCATGCATGTTTATGTATGTATCTTTTTAGTTAAACCAGGATTCCCAGTGAATAGTCTTTTCAGCACACACATCAACAAGATATTTATCATTTTCATTTGCACCCAGCATCCCATGCTCCTCATCTGCTACATCACCTACTTTTGCATTTATTTTTTTTTTTTTTTTTTTTGCTTTGTCGCTGTCTCCCGCATTTGCGAGGTAGCGCAAGGAAACAGACGAAAGAAATGGCCCAACCCACCCCCATACACATGTATATACATACGTCCACACACGCAAATATACATACCTACACAGCTTTCCATGGTTTACCCCAGACGCTTCACATGCCCCGATTCAATCCACTGACAGCACGTCAACCCCGGTATACCACATCGCTCCAATTCACTCTATTCCTTGCCCTCCTTTCACCCTCCTGCATGTTCAGGCCCCGATCACACAAAATCTTTTTCACTCCATCTTTCCACCTCCAATTTGGTCTCCCTCTTCTCCTCGTTCCCTCCACCTCCGACACATATATCCTCTTGGTCAATCTTTCCTCACTCATTCTCTCCATGTGCCCAAACCATTTCAAAACACCCTCTTCTGCTCTCTCAACCACTCTCTTTTTATTTCCACACATCTCTCTTACCCTTACGTTACTTACTCGATCAAACCACCTCACACCACACATTGTCCTCAAACATCTCATTTCCAGCACATCCATCCTCCTGCGCACAACTCTATCCATAGCCCACGCCTCGCAACCATACAACATTGTTGGAACCACTATTCCTTCAAACATACCCATTTTTGCTTTCCGAGATAATGTTCTCGACTTCCACACATTCTTGAAGGCTCCCAGAATTTTCGCCCCCTCCCCCACCCTATGATCCACTTCCGCTTCCATGGTTCCATCCGCTGCCAGATCCACTCCCAGATATCTAAAACACTTTACTTCCTCCAGTTTTTCTCCATTCAAACTCACCTCCCAATTGACTTGGCCCTCAACCCTACTGTACCTAATAACCTAATACTCCTCGAAGGCTCAGATTGGGGTGCCTAAATGTGTGTGGATGTAACCAAGATGTGAAAAAAGGAGAGATAGGTAGTATGTATGAGGAAAGGAACCTGGATGTTTTGGCTCTGAGTGAAACGAAGCTCAAGGGTGAAGGGGAAGAGTGGTTTGGGAATGTCTTGGGAGTAAAGTCAGGGGTTAGTGAGAGGACAAGAGCAAGGGAAGGAGTAGCAGTACTCCTGAAACAGGAGTTGTGGGAGTACGTGATAGAATGTAAGAAAGTAAATTCTCGATTAATATGGGTAAAACTGAAAGTTGATGGAGAGAGATGGGTGATTATTGGTGCATATGCACCTGGGCATGAGAAGAAAGATCATGAGAGGCAAGTGTTTTGGGAGCAGCTGAATGAGTGTTTTAGTGGTTTTGATGCACGAGACCGGGTTATAGTGATGGGTGATTTGAATGCAAAGGTGAGTAATGTGGCAGTTGAGGGAATAATTGGTATACATGGGGTGTTCAGTGTTGTAAATGGAAATGGTGAAGAGCTTGTAGATTTATGTGCTGAAAAAGGACTGATGATTGGGAATACCTGGTTTAAAAAGCGAGATATACATAAGTATACTTATGTAAGTAGGAGAGATGGCCAGAGAGCGTTATTGGATTACGTGTTAATTGACAGGCGCGCGAGAGAGACTTTTGGATGTTAATGTGCTGAGAGGTGCAACTGGAGGGATGTCTGATCATTATCTTGTGGAGGCTAAGGTGAAGATTTGTATGGGTTTTCAGAAAAAAAAGAGTGAATGTTGGGGTGAAGAGGGTGGTGAGAGTAAGTGAGCTTGGGAAGGAGACTTGTGTGAGGAAGTACCAGGAGAGACTGAGTACAGAATGGAAAAAGGTGAGAACAATGGAAGTAAGGGGAGTGGGGGAGGAATGGGATGTATTTAGGGAATCAGTGATGGATTGCGCAAAAGATGCTTGTGGCATGAGAAGAGTGGGAGGTGGGTTGATTAGAAAGGGTAGTGAGTGGTGGGATGAAGAAGTAAGAGTATTAGTGAAAGAGAAGAGAGAGGCATTTGGACGATTTTTGCAGGGAAAAAATGCAGTTGAGTGGGAGACGTATAAAAGAAAGAGACAGGAGGTCAAGAGAAAGGTGCAAGAGGTGAAAAAAAGGGCAAATGAGAGTTGGGGTGAGAGAGTATCATTAAATTTTAGGGAGAATAAAAAGATGTTCTGGAAGGAGGTAAATAAAGTGCGTAAGACAAGGGAGCAAATGGGAACTTCAGTGAAGGGCGCAAATGGGGAGGTGATAACAAGTAGTGGTGATGTGAGAAGGAGATGGAGTGAGTATTTTGAAGGTTTGTTGAATGTGTTTGATGATAGAGTGGCAGATATAGGGTGTTTTGGTCGAGGTGGTGTGCAAAGTGAGAGGGTTAGGGAAAATGATTTGGTAAACAGAGAAGAGGTAGTAAAAGCTCTGCAGAAGATGAAAGCCGGCAAGGCAGCAGGTTTGGATGGTATTGCAGTGGAATTTATTAAAAAAGGGGGTGACTGTATTATTGACTGGTTGGTAAGGTTATTTAATGTATGTATGACTCACGGTGAGGTGCCTGAGGATTGGCGGAATGCGTGCATAGTGCCATTGTACAAAGGCAAAGGGGATAAGAGTGAGTGCTCAAATTACAGAGGTATAAGTTTGTTGAGTATTCTTGGTAAATTATATGGGAGGGTATTGATTGAGAGGGTGAAGGCATGTACAGAGCATCAGATTGGGGAAGAGCAGTGTGGTTTCAGAAGTGGTAGAGGATGTGTGGATCAGGTGTTTGCTTTGAAGAATGTATGTGAGAAATACTTAGAAAAGCAAATGGATTTGTACATAGCATTTATGGATCTGGAGAAGGCATATGATAGAGTTGATAGAGATGCTCAGTGGAAGGTATTAAGAATATATGGTTTGGGAGGCAAGTTGTTAGAAGCAGTGAAAAGTTTTTATCGAGGATGTAAGGCATGTGTACGTGTAGGAAGAGAGGAAAGTGATTGGTTCTCAGTGAATGTAGGTTTGCGGCAGGGGTGTGTGATGTCTCCATGGTTGTTTAATTTGTTTATGGATGGGGTTGTTAGGGAGGTGAATGCAAGAGTTTTGGAAAGAGGGGCAAGTATGAAGTCTGTTGGGGATGAGAGAGCTTGGGAAGTGAGTCAGTTGTTGTTCGCTGATGATACAGCGCTGGTGGCTGATTCATGTGAGAAACTGCAGAAGCTGGTGACTGAGTTTGGTAAAGTGTGTGAAAGAAGAAAGTTAAGAGTAAATGTGAATAAGAGCAAGGTTATTAGGTTTTGCATTTATATCTCCATCAATAAGTCTTGATTCCTTGCATCAAAACTGGTGAAGCACTTTCTCAGGTCTTCCCAAAAGACTCTTCCGTCTTCTTTTACAAATAGAGGCAAAAGTTCTGACAGTCATCCCCTCCCATAATTCACTTTCAAATGTATATACATAGTTTAATTAATCTACTTAAACTTTAAGAAAGATTTCATTTTGGATTATTGCTGATTGATGTATGGTGCCATTCCTTGAATGATTTAGAGAGTGGCATGAAATGGGTGTTGTACTTCTGGACAAGAACAACAACGTGGTGGGGAAGAGTAAGAAAGCAGCACAACAAGGAGTAGCCTTGGTCACCTTTTCTCGAATCCTCATGGCTATTCCTAGCTGTGGTAAGACAGTTTGATCATAAAGGTGTGATGTACATTTTGGTAAGATAGACAAGGCATTAGGAAGCATGTCAAAGTAATTCTAATTCAGTTAATGTAGAAGGATGATAGTTCTTTAGACTAGATAATATTATTGACCCAGTTTGACTAGAAACGTTAATATGACTTATTCTTTCCGTGTAGTGCTATACTGATATTTTGTGCTGTGTAATTGAGTTATTTTACAGGATTGATCATTTATTTTTTTATTTATTATACCTAGTCACTGCCTCCCACGTCATTGAGGTAGCGCAAGGAAACAGAAGGAATGATCATATACATATATTTTTATATACATTTTTATTATTCCTTGTCGCTGTATTCTGCATTAACAAGGTAGCGCAAGGAAACAGACGAAAGAATGGCCTAACCCATACATATACACATATATATATATATATATGTATATACATGTAAATACATTTGTTCACACTCAGTCTCTAGCTGCCATGTATGATGCACCGAAACCACAGCTCCCTTTCCACATCCAGGCCCCACAAAACTTTCCATGGTTTACCCCAGACGCTTCACATGCCCTAGTTCAATCCATTGACAGCACCTCAACCTCGGTATACCACATCGTTCCAATTCACTCTATTTCTTGCACGCCTTTCACCCTCCTGCATGTTCAGGCCCCGATCACTCAAAATCTTTTTCACTCCATCTTTCCACCTCCAATTTGGTCTCGCACTTCTCGTTCCCTCCACCTCTGACACATATATCCTCTTTGTCAATCTTTCCTCACTCATTCTTTCCATGTGAGCAAACCATATCAAAGCACCCTCTTCTACTCTCTCAACCACACTCTTTTTATTACCACACATCTCTCTTACCCATTCATTACTTAATCAAACCACCTCACATCCCATATTGTCCTCATACATCTCATTTTTATTTTTCATATTTTGTCGCTGTCTCCCACATTAGTGAGGTGGCGCAAGGAAACAGACGAAAGAATGGTCCAACCCACGCACTCACATGTGTATATACATACACGTCCACACACTTACATATACATACCTATACATTTCAACAGATACATATATATACATACACAGACATATCCATTTATACACATGTACATAATTCATACTTGCTGCCTTTATTCATTCCCGTCACCACCCCACCACACATGAAATGACACCTCCTCCCCCTGCACGCACGCGAGGTAGCACTAGGAAAAGACAACAAAGGCCACATTCATTCACACTCAGTCTCTAGCTGTAATGTATAATGCACCGAAACCACAGCTCCCTTTCCACATCCAGGCCCCACAAAACCTTCCATTGTTTACTCCAGATGCTTCACATGCACTGCTTCAATCCTTTGACAGCACATCAACCCCAGTATACCACTCTACCATATTCCAATTCACTCTATTCCTTGCACGCCTTTCACCCTCCTGCATGTTCAGGCTTCGATCACCCAAAATCTTTTTCACGTCATCCTTCCACCTCCAATTTGGTCTCCCACTTCTCCTCATTCCCTCCTTCTCAGACACATATATCCTCTTTGTCATTCTTTCTTCACTCATTCTCTCCATGTGACCAAACCATTTCAACACACCCTCTTCTGCTCTCTCAACCAAACCATTTTTATTACCACACATTTCTCTTACCCTTTCATTCCTTACTCGATCAAACCACCTCATACCAGATATTGTCCTCAAACATCTCATTTCCGACACATCCACCCTCCTCCAAACAACCCTATCTATAGCCCATGCCTCACAACCATATGATTTTGTTGGAACCACTTTTTGCTTTCCGAGATAATGTTCTCGCCCTCCACACATTCTTTAACGCTCCCAGAAACTTCACCCCCTCCCCCACCCTGCGACTCATTTCCGCTTCCGTGGTTCCATCCGCTGCCAAATCCACTCCCAGATATCGAAAACACTTCACTTCCTCCAGTTGTTCTCCATTCAAACTTACCTCCCAATTGACTTATCCCTCAACCCTACTGTAGCTAGTAACCTTGCTCTTATTCACATCCACTCTCTGCTTTCTTCATTCACACACTTTACCAAACTTAGTCAAACTTAGTCACCAGTTTCTGCAGTTTCTCACCCGAATCAGCCACCAGCGCTGTATCATCAGCAGACAACAACTCAGTCACTTTCCAACCCCTCTCATCCACAACAGACTGCATACTTGCCCCACTCTACAAAACTCTTGCATTCTTCTCCCAAACAACCCCATCTGTAAATTAAACAACCATGGAGACATCATGCACCCCTGCCACAGGTATATGTATATATATATATATATATATATATATATATATTTTATTTTTATTTTATTTTGCTTTGTCGCTGTCTCCCACGTTAGCGAAGTAGCACAAGGAAACAGAAGAAAGAATGGCCCAACCCACCCACATACACATATATATACATACACGTCCACACACGCAAATATACATACCTATACATCTCACCGTATACATATATATGCACACACAGATATATACATATATACACATGTACATAATTCATGCTGTCTGCCCTTATTAATTCCCATCGCCACCGCGCCACACATGAAATAACAACCCCCTCCCCCCTCATGTGTGTGAGGTAGCGCTAGGAAAAGACAATAAAGGCCACATTCGTTCACACTCAGTCTCTAGCTGTCATGTAATAATGCACCCAAACCACAGCTCCCTTTCCACATCCAGGCCCCACAGAACTTTCCATGGTTTACCCCAGACGCTTCACATGCCCTGGTTCAATCCATTAACAGCACGTCGACCCCGGTATACCACATCATTCCAATTCACTCTATTCCTTGCATGCCTTTCACCCTCCTGCATGTTCAGGCCCCGATCACTCAAAATCTTTTTCACTCCATCCTTCCACCTCCAATTTGGTCTCCCACTTCTCCTCGTTCCCTCCACCTCCGACACATATATCCTCTTTGTCAATCTCTCCTTTCTCATTCTCTCCATGTGACCAAACCATTTCAAAACACCCTCTTTTGCTCTCTCAACAACACTCTTTTTATTACCGCATATCTCTCTTACCCTTACATTACTTACTCGATCAAACCACCTCACACCACATATTGTCCTCAAACATCTCATTTCCAGCACATCCACCCTCCTCCGCACACTCTATCCATAGCCCACGCCTTGCACCCATACAGCACTGTTGGAACCACTAATCCTTCAAACATACCCATTTTTGCTCTCCGAGATAAAGTTTTCGACTTCCACACATTCTTCAACGCTCCCAGAATTTTTGCCCCCTCCCCCACCCTATGACTCACTTCTGCTTCCATGGTTCCATCCGCTGCCAAATCCACTCCCAGATATCTAAAACACTTCACTTCCTCCAGTTTTTCTCCATTCACACTTACCTCCCAGTTGACTTGACCCTCAACCCTACTGTGCCTAATAACCTTGCTCTTATTGACATTTACTCTCAACTTTCTTCTTTCACACACTTTACCAAACTCAGTCACCAGCTTCTGCAGTTTCTCACATGAATCAGCCGCCAGCGCTGTATCATCAGCGGACAACAACTGACACTTCCCAAGCTCTCTCATCCACAACAGACTGCATATTTGCCCCCTTTCCGAAACTCTTGCATTCACCTGCCTAACAACCCCATCCATATACAAATTAAACAACCATGGAGACAATCATGGCACCCCTGCCTACAGGTAAAGTATAATATATATATCATATAAATATATATAATAATATTTTATTTTTATTTTTACTTTGCTTTGTCGCTGTCTCCCACGTTTACGAAGTAGCACAGGAAACAGAAGAAAGAATGGCCCAACCCACCCACATACACATATATATTCATACACGTCACACACGCAAATATACATACCTATACATCTCACCGTATACAAAAATATGCACACAACAGATCTATACATATATACACATGTACTTACTTCATGCTGTCTGCCCTTATTAATCACACGCCACCCATCGCCCCCGCGCCACACATGAAATAACAACCCCCTCCCCCCCTCATGTGTGGAGTAGCGATAGGAGAAAACAATAAAGGCCACATTCGTTCACACACACAGTCTCTTATCTGACATGTAATAATGCACCAAACCACAGCTCCATTTCCACTCCAGGCCCCACAGAACATTCCATGGTTTACACCATACGCTCACATGCCCTGGTTCATCCCATTAACAGCACGTCGACCCCGGAATACCACATCATTCCAATTCACTCATTCCTTGCATTCCTTTTCAACCCTCCTCATGTACAGGCCCCGATCACATCAAGTCTTTTCACACCTCCATCCTTCCACTCCATTTGGTCTACCACTTCTCCTCGATCCCTCCACTCTCCGACACCTAATCCTCTTTTCAATCTCTCTTTCTCATTCTCTCCATGTGACCAAACCATTTTCAAAACACCCTCTTTTGCTCTCGCAACAACACTCTTTTTATACCGCATATCTCTCTAACCCTTACATACTTACTCGATCAAACCACCTCACACCACATATTGTCCACAAACATCTCATTTCCAGCCACATCCACCCTCCTCCTCACACTCAAACCATAGCCACGCCTTGCACCCATACAGCACTGTAGGAACCACAAGATCCTTCAAACATACCCAATTTTGCTCTCCGAGATAAAGTTTTCGACTTCCACACATTCCTTTACAACCTCCCAGAATTTTTGCCCCCTCCCCCACCCTATGACACACTTCTGGCATTCCATGTTTCCATCCGCTGCCAAATCCTCAATCCCAGATATCAAAACACTTCACTTCCGCCAGTTCTTCTCCATCACACTTACCTCCCATTGACTTGACCCTCAACCCCTACTGTCCTAATAACTTGCTCTTATTGACATTTACTCTCAACTTTCTACTATCACCACTTACCAAACTCAGACACAGCTCAGCAGTTTTCCACATTAATCAGCCCTCCAGCTCTGTATCAACAGCGGAACAGACAAGCTGACACAATCCCAAGCTCTCTCATCCACACAGAAACTGCATATTTGCCCCCTTACCGAAACGACAATGCGAATTCACGCAGCCTAACAACCCCATCCATATACAAATAAAACAACATGGAGACATCACTACACCCCTCCGCAAACCTACATTCACTGAACCTACACATGCTTACATCCACGATAAAAAACTTCTTACTGCTTCTAACAACTAACCTCGCAGCACCAAAGAATCTAAATACCATCCACAGAGCAACTCTTCAACTCAATCAAATGCGTTCCACTCAGATCCTAAATGCTACATAAAATTCCATTTTCTTTTCTAAGTATTTTCACGATACATCTACAAAGCAAACTCCTGATCCACACATCCTCTACTACTTCTGAAACATATACACATACATAATATGTTGGAAATGAAATGTTTGAGGACAGTATGTGGTGTGAGTGGTGTTGAACGATAATAATAAAGGGTAAGAAGAGGTGTGGTAATAAAAAGATTGTGGTTAAGAGAGCAGAAGAGGGTGTGTTGAAATGGTTTGGACACATGGAGAGAATGATTGAGGAAAGATTGACTTTGAGGATGTATTCATCAGAGATTGAGGGAGCAAGGAGAAGCAGGAGACCCAATGGGAGGTGGAAGGATGGATGAATTGATTTTGAGTTAACATGCAGAAAGTGCTCGCACAGAATAGAGTGAATTGGAATGATGTGGTATACATAAGTATGCGTATGTAGGTAGGAGAGATGGCCAGAAAGCGTTATTGTCGGTCTTTCCTCTCTCATTCTCTCCATAAGTCCAAAACATTTCAACACACCCTCTTCTGCTGTCTCAACCGCACTCTTTTTATTTCCATATATCTCTCTTACCCTTTCATTACTTACTCGATCAAACCACCTCACACCTCATGTTGCCCTCAAACATTTCATTTCCAACACATCTTTCCTCTTCTGTACAACCCTATCTTTAGTTCAAGCCTCGCAACCTATAATAGTGTTGGAACTACCATTCCTTCAAACATACCCATTTTTACTGTCCAAGATAATGTTCTCTCCTTGCACACATTCTTCATCACTCTCAGAACCTTTGCCCCCTCCCCCACCCTGTGACTCACTTCCACTTCCTTGGTTCCATTCGCTGCTATGTCCACCCCCAGATGTCTAAAACTCTCTACATCCTCCAATTTTTCTCCATTCAAACTTACATCCCAATTAACATCCTAATAACCTTACTCTTATGCACATGTACTCTCATCTTTCTCTCTCACACACTTTACCAAACTCAGTCACCAACCTTTGCAGTTTCTCACCCACATCAGCCACCAGCGCTGTATCATCAGCGAACAACAACTGACCGACTTCCAAAGCCCTCTCATCCACAACAGACTGCATACTTGCTCCTCTCTCCAAAACTCATGCATTTACCTGCCTAACCATCCCATCCATAAGCAAATTAAACACCCATTGGGACATCACACACTTCTGCCACAGAACGACCTTCACTGAGAACCAATCACTTTCCTCTCTTCCTACTCATACACATGCCCTACATCCTTAGTAAAAACTTTTCATCGTTTCTAGCAGCTTACCTCCAACACCATATACTCTTAAGACGTTCCACAAAGCATCTCTGTCTACCCTATCCTACATCTTATCCATATCCATAAATGCTACATACAAATCCATCTGTTTTTCAAAGTATTTTTCACACACATTCCTCAATGCAAACACCTGATCCACACATCCTCTACTACTTCTGAAACATATACACATACATAATATGTTGGAAATGAAATGTTTGAGGACAGTATGTGGTGTGAGTGGTTTGAACGAGTAAATAATGAAAGGGTAAGAGAGAGGTGTGGTAATAAAAAGATTGTGGTTAAGAGAGCAGAAGAGGGTGTGTTGAAATGGTTTGGACACATGGAGAGAATGATTGAGGAAAGATTGACTTTGAGGATGTATTCATCAGAGATGGAGGGAGCAAGGAGAAGCAGGAGACCCAATGGGAGGTGGAAGGATGGAGTGAATTAGATTTTGAGTTAACATGCAGAAAGGTGCTCGCACAGAATAGAGTGAATTGAAACAGTGTGGTATACTGGGGTCAGTGTGCCATCAATAGACTGAACTGGGGCATGTGAAGCTTCCAGGATTAATCATGGAAAGGTGTGTGGGGCCTGGATGTGGAGAGGGGGCTGTGGTTTCGGTGCATCACACATGACAGCTAGAGAATGAATGTTAGTGGATGTGGCCTTTCTTCATATGCTTCCTGGCACTACTTTACTGTTGCAGGGGGTGGCAATGCTGTTTCCTGTGGAGTGGGGTGGCACCAGGAATAGATAAAGGCGAGCAAATATGAATATGTACATGTGTATGTATATGTATGAGTAGAAGTGAAGCCATTTTGAGTGACTGGAATGGTAGCCAACTGTTAAATTGGCCAACCATATTTTGTTATTGTTATGGAGGGTGACATTAAGTACTGTTTGTGTGAGGAGGTGTTATGGAACAGTGTCAAATGCTTTTTAATGTCTGATGCCATTATTACTGCTAAACAGTACAAATGCTATCAGAACAGTGCAAAAGATTAGCAGGCCCTTGTACTGTGAAGACAAATTCATAATGTATTTTACTTTTGTTACATGAACTTCAGACTGTTTCATTCATTTATGATAATAGGCTGAATGCTAGTACACATGTTGTGAGAAGATGGCGTATTCCTTTGCTTTCTCAGATCCTTTTGTTCAAAAGGTTTTGTGGAAGGGATTTTGGCACTCTTCTCCCACCTTTGTCAAATAGTACTTTAGTTTGGGGATGAGTGACTTGCCCTGCATGGTTATGGGATTCCTCCTTGAAGAGAATCAGTTTTCAAAGTTCCTTTGATTAACCAATGAAGGGTTCTTTCTTTTCACTGTAGGATTAGTTCTTGTCTTAGAAGCTCTCTCTCCAACCCCCTCTTTTATATAGGTATGCTTTTCTGCTCATAGATTAGACTATAAGGAGGAAAATGTAGGTTTTGACTGTTGAAAATTCTTCTCATTCTTAGACTCTGCCCTAAAAGCATTTTTTTCTGGTTTTTGTACCCTGCCTAATTTTCCCTTCCTTTTTTGAAAAACAATTTCTCTTGACCTTAAATGGCCACTTTGAGTTGGTGCTCACAATCTGTGAAATATGAGCTCCTGGTAGTTGTTGGCGTTGCAAATTTATGAAAGCCCTGTGGCATTTTTTGATTGGCTGAGGGCAGACCCATTAAACAAGCATTGGTTGTGAATACCTTGGTCATTCATGTAAGGATGTTGGCTGAATACTGACCCATGTATTCTCAATATCTCTCATGCTTATGAGATCTTGTCTCAGAGAGAAACTGTTTTCCAACTTTTAAAATCCACATTTTCTTTTCCTAAAATATGCAATTTTAATGTCTTTTTGGTGATTTCAAAGTGTTTCTAATATCATATTTGTAAAAATGTAGATAAAGTTAACTTACAAATTATGAATAAATATCAAACAAGGACTTCTAATTTTCAGTGGATATTTAGATAATACCTGGACCCCCTCCCCCTAGAAAAAAGTAATGCTGTGAAAGTGTTTGAAATAATGTAAATTGCATAATATATGCATAAATTGTTTTGGAGGAAAAAGATTAGTTGATGAAATATCAATTCCTCTGGTAGATCTGGAAGTATAATCTTTGGTTGCTGTTGATATGCTTGTCTGATTAATCAATGTGCTGTTTTGTTTACATACAAAGATACTGAAGTTTTTATTCTCAATATGAGTACAATAAATGGAAAGCAGACTACACCCTGTCCCCACTTAGCAGAGGCGATATTCCTGTCACCATGCAATCAGTCATTTTATGAGCAGTTTTAATGCAGTATAGGTTGGCTAAATTCTTAAGGGGAAAAAAATCTGTATCAAACTCTTTTGTAGGAAGTATATATCCCTGGGGATAGGGGAGAATCCCTGGGGATAGGGGAGAAAGAATACTTCCCACGTATTCCCTGCGTGTCGTAGAAGGCGACTAAAAGGGGAGGGAGCGGGGGGCTGGAAATCCTCCCCTCTCGTTTTTTTTTTAATTTTCCAAAAGAAGTAACGGAGAAGGGGGCCAGGTGAGGATATTCCCTCAGAGGCCCAGTCCTCTGTTCTTAATGCTACCTCGCTATCGCGGGAAATGGCGAAAAGTATGAAAAAAAAAAAAATATGTGAAACAATATAGCTTAAAAACAATATGCTACTCAGTCATTTCTTTCAGAAGATATTTTACATTTCTTTCATATTTGACACTTTTTCATTATGTAAAAGAATCCAGTCATGAACAGAAATCCACACACAGGCCAGGTTTTAATTGAAATATAAAAGGGTTCATAAAAGGGAAAAATATTGTTACATGTTTGGAGGAATGAAAAATCTACCTTTTGAAAATATTTTTTATTTCTATATTTTTTATTATACTTTGTCGCTGTCTCCCGCGTTAGCAAGGTAGTGCAAGGAAACAGATGAAAGAATGGCCTAACCCCCCCCCATACACATGTATATACACACATGTCCACACACGCAAATATACATACCTATACATTTCAACGTATACATATATATATATATATATATGTTATTATTTATTTTTTTTATTATACTTTGTCGCTGTCTCCCGCGTTTGCGAGGTAGCGCAAAGAAACAGACGAAAGAAATGGCCCAACCCCTCCCCATACACATGTATATACATACGTCCACACACGCAAATATACATACCTACACAGCTTTCCATGGTTTACCCCAGACGCTTCACATGCCTTGATTCAATCCACTGACAGCACGTCAACCCCGGTATACCACATCACTCCAATTCACTCTATTCCTTGCCCTCCTTTCACCCTCCTGCATGTTCAGGCCCCGATCACACAAAATCTTTTTCACTCCATCTTTCCACCTCCAATTTGGTCTCCCTCTTCTCCTCGTTCCCTCCACCTCCGACACATATACCCTCTTGGTCAATCTTTCCTTACTCATTCTCTCCATGTGCCCAAACCACTTCAAAACACCCTCTTCTGCTCTCTCAACCACGCTCTTTTTATTTCCACACATCTCTCTTACCCTTACGTTACTCACTCGATCAAACCACCTCACACCACACATTGTCCTCAAACATCTCATTTCCAGCACATCCATCCTCCTGCGCACAACTCTATCCATAGCCCACGCCTCGCAACCATACAACATTGTTGGAACCACTATCCCTTCAAACATAGCCATTTTTGCTTTCCGAGATAATGTTCTCGACTTCCACACATTCTTCAAGGCCCCCAGAATTTTCGCCCCCTCCCCCACCCTATGATCCACTTCCACTTCCATGGTTCCATCCACTGCCAGATCCACTCCCAGATATCTAAAACACTTCACTTCCTCCAGTTTTTCTCCATTCAAACTCACCTCCCAATTGACTTGACCCTCAACCCTACTGTACCTAATAACCTTGCTCTTATTCACATTTACTCTTAACTTTCTTCTTCCACACACTTTACCAAACTCAGTCACCAGCTTCTGCAGTTTCTCACATGAATCAGCCACCAGCGCTGTATCATCAGCGAACAACAACTGACTCACTTCCCAAGCTCTCTCATCCCCAACAGACTTCATACTTGCCCCTCTTTCCAAAACTCTTGCATTTACCTCCCTAACAACCCCATCCATAAACAAATTAAACAACCATGGAGACATCACACACCCCTGCCGCAAACCTACATTCACTGAGAACCAATCACTTTCCTCTCTTCCTACACGTACACATGCCTTACATCCTCGATAAAAACTTTTCACTGCTTCTAACAACTTTCCTCCCACACCATATATTCTTAATACCTTCCACAGAGCATCTCTATCAACTCTATCATATGCCTTCTCCAGATCCATAAATGCTACATACAAATCCATTTGCTTTTCTAGGTATTTCTCACATACATTCTTCAAAGCAAACACCTGATCCACACATCCTCTACCACTTCTGAAACCACACTGCTCTTCCCCAATCTGATGCTCTGTACATGCCTTCACCCTCTCAATCAATACCCTCCCATATAATTTACCAGGAATACTCAACAAACTTATTTTATATTTTTTTATATTATACTTTGTCGCTGTCTCCCGCGTTTGCGAGGTAGCGCAAGGAAACAGACGAAAGAAATGGCCCAACCCCCCCCCCATACACATGTATATACATACGTCCACACACGCAAATATACATACCTACACAGCTTTCCATGGTTTACCCCAGACGCTTCACATGCCTTGATTCAATCCACTGACAGCACATCAACCCTGGTATACCACATCGCTCCAATTCACTCTATTCCTTGCCCTCCTTTCACCCTCCTGCATGTTCAGGCCCCGATCACACAAAATCTTTTTCACTCCATCTTTCCACCTCCAATTTGGTCTCCCTCTTCTCCTCGTTCCCTCCACCTCCGACACATATATCCTCTTGGTCAATCTTTCCTTACTCATTCTCTCCATGTGCCCAAACCACTTCAAAACACCCTCTTCTGCTCTCTCAACCATGCTCTTTTTATTTCCACACATCTCTCTTACCCTTACGTTACTCACTCGATCAAACCACCTCACACCACACATTGTCCTCAAACATCTCATTTCCAGCACATCCATCCTCCTGCGCACAACTCTATCCATAGCCCACGCCTCGCAACCATACAACATTGTTGGAACCACTATTCCTTCAAACATAGCCATTTTTGCTTTCCGAGATAATGTTCTCGACTTCCACACATTCTTCAAGGCCCCCAGAATTTTCGCCCCCTCCCCCACCCTATGATCCACTTCCACTTCCATGGTTCCATCCGCTGCCAGATCCACTCCCAGATATCTAAAACACTTCACTTCCTCCAGGTTTTCTCCATTCAAACTCACCTCCCAATTGACTTGACCCTCAACCCTACTGTACCTAATAACCTTGCTCTTATTCACATTTACTCTTAACTTTCTTCTTCCACACACTTTACCAAACTCAGTCACCAGCTTCTGCAGTTTCTCACATGAATCAGCCACCAGTGCTGTATCATCAGCGAACAACAACTGACTCACTTCCCAAGCTCTCTCATCCCCAACAGACTTCATACTTGCCCCTCTTTCCAAAACTCTTGCATTTACCTCCCTAACAACCCCATCCATAAACAAATTAAACAACCATGGAGACATCACACACCCCTGCCGCAAACCTACATTCACTGAGAACCAATCACTTTCCTCTCTTCCTACACGTACACATGCCTTACATCCTCGATAAAAACTTTTCACTGCTTCTAACAACTTTCCTCCCACACCATATATTCTTAATACCTTCCACAGAGCATCTCTATCAACTCTATCATATGCCATCTCCAGATCCATAAATGCTACATACAAATCCATTTGCTTTTCTAGGTATTTCTCACATACATTCTTCAAAGCAAACACCTGATCCACACATCCTCTACCACTTCTGAAACCACACTGCTCTTCCCCAATCTGATGCTCTGTACATGCCTTCACCCTCTCAATCAATACCCTCCCATATAATTTACCAGGAATACTCAACAAACTTATTTTATATTTTTTTATATTATACTTTGTCGCTGTCTCCCGCGTTTGCGAGGTAGCGCAAGGAAACAGACGAAAGAAATGGCCCAACACCCCCCCATACACATGTATATACATACGTCCACACACGCAAATATACATACCTACACAGCTTTCCATGGTTTACCCCAGACGCTTCACATGCCTTGATTCAATCCACTGACAGCACGTCAACCCCGGTATACCACATCGCTCCAATTCACTCTATTCCTTGCCCTCCTTTCACCCTCCTGCATGTTCAGGCCCCGATCACACAAAATCTTTTTCACTCCATCTTTCCACCTCCAATTTGGTCTCCCTCTTCTCCTTGTTCCCTCCACCTCCGACACATATATCCTCTTGGTCAATCTTTCCTCACTCATCCTCTCCATGTGCCCAAACCACTTCAAAACACCCTCTTCTGCTCTCTCAACCACACTCTTTTTATTTCCACACATCTCTCTTACCCTTACGTTACTCACTCGATCAAACCACCTCACACCACACATTGTCCTCAAACATCTCATTTCCAGCACATCCATCCTCCTGCGCACAACTCTATCCATAGCCCACGCCTCGCAACCATACAACATTGTTGGAACCACTATTCCTTCAAACATACCCATTTTTGCTTTCTGAGATAATGTTCTCGACTTCCACACATTTTTCAAGGCCCCCCAGGATTTTCGCCCCCTCCCCCACCCTATGATCCACTTCCACTTCCATGGTTCCATCCGCTGCCA
Organism: Panulirus ornatus; assembly: GCF_036320965.1. Taxonomy (NCBI): domain Eukaryota; kingdom Metazoa; phylum Arthropoda; class Malacostraca; order Decapoda; family Palinuridae; genus Panulirus; species Panulirus ornatus. Next base: position 22,146,499 of record NC_092238.1, read on the forward strand.
GATCCACTCCCAGATATCTAAAACACTTCACTTCCTCCAGTTTTACTCCATTCAAACTCACCTCCCAATTGACTTGACCCTCAACCCTACTGTACCTAATAACCTTGCTCTTATTCACATTTACTCTTAACTTTCTTCTTCCACACACTTTTCCAAACTCAGTCACCAGCTTCTGCAGTTTCTCACATGAATCAGCCACCAGCGCTGTATCATCAGCGAACAACAACTGACTCACTTCCCAAGCTCTCTCATCCCCAACAGACTTCATACTTGCCCCTCTTTCCAAAACTCTTGCATTTACCTCCCTAACAACCCCATCCATAAACAAATTAAACAACCATGGAGACATCACACACCCCTGCCGCAAACCTACATTCACTGAGAACCAATCACTTTCCTCTCTTCCTACACGTACACATGCCTTACATCCTCGATAAAAACTTTTCACTGCTTCTAACAACTTTCCTCCCACACCATATATTCTTAATACCTTCCACAGAGCATCTCTATCAACTCTGTCATATGCCTTCTCCAGATCCATAAATGCTACATACAAATCCATTTGCTTTTCTAGGTATTTCTCACATACATTCTTCAAAGCAAACACCTGATCCACACATCCTCTACCACTTCTGAAACCACACTGCTCTTCCCCAATCTGATGCTCTGTACATGCCTTCACCCTCTCAATCAATACCCTCCCATATAATTTACCAGGAATACTCAACAAACTTATACCTCTGTAATTTGAGCACTCACTCTTATCCCCTTTGCCTTTGTACAATGGCACTATGCACGCATTCCGCCAATCCTCAGGCACCTCACCATGAGTCATACATACATTAAATAACCTTACCAACCAGTCAACAATACAGTCACCCCCTTTTTTAATAAATTCCACTGCAATACCATCCAAACCTGCTGCCTTGCCGGCTTTCATCTTCCGCAAAGCTTTCACTACCTCTTCTCTGTTTACCAAATCATTTTCCCTAACCCTCTCACTTTGCACACCACCTCGACCAAAACACCCTACATCTGCCACTCTATCATCAAACACATTCAACAAACCTTCAAAATACTCACTCCATCTCCTTCTCACATCACCACTACTTGTTATCACCTCCCCATTTGCGCCCTTCACTGAAGTTCCCATTTGCTCCCTTGTCTTACGCACTTTATTTACCTCCTTCCAGAACATCTTTTTATTCTCCCTAAAATTTAATGATACTCTCTCACCCCAACTCTCATTTGCCCTTTTTTTCACCTCTTGCACCTTTCTCTTGACCTCCTGTCTCTTTCTTTTATACATCTCCCACTCAATTGCATTTTTTCCCTGCAAAAATCGTCCAAATGCCTCTCTCTTCTCTTTCACTAATACTCTTACTTCTTCATCCCACCACTCACTACCCTTTCTAATCAACCCACCTCCCACTCTTCTCATGCCACAAGCATCTTTTGCGCAATCCATCACTGATTCCCTAAATACATCCCATTCCTCCCCCACTCCCCTTACTTCCATTGTTCTCACCTTTTTCCATTCTGTACTCAGTCTCTCCTGGTACTTCCTCACACAGGTCTCCTTCCCAAGCTCACTTACTCTCACCACCCTCTTCACCCCAACATTCACTCTTCTTTTCTGAAAACCCATACAAATCTTCACCTTAGCCTCCACAAGATAATGATCAGACATCAGACTCCAGTTGCACCTCTCAGCACATTAACATCCAAAAGTCTCTCTTTCGCACGCCTGTCAATTAACATGTAATCCAATAACGCTCTCTGGCCATCTGTCCTACTTACATAAGTATACTTATGTATATCTCGCTTTTTAAACCAGGTATTCCCAATCATCAGTCCTTTTTCAGCACATAAATCTACAAGCTCTTCACCATTTCCATTTACAACACTGAACACCCCATGTATACCAATTATTCCCTCAACTGCCACATTACTCACCTTTGCATTCAAATCACCCATCACTATAACCTGGTCTCGTGCATCAAAACCACTAACACACTCATTCAGCTACTCCCAAAACACTTGCCTCTCATGATCTTTCTTCTCATGCCCGGGTGCATATGCACCAATAATCACCCACCTTTCTCCATCAACTTTCAGTTTTACCCATATTAATCGAGAATTTACTTTCTTACATTCTATCACATACTCCCACAACTCCTGTTTCAGGAGTATTGCTACTCCTTCCCTTGCTCTTGTCCTCTCACTAACCCCTGACTTTACTCCCCAGACATTCCCAAACCACTCTTCCCCTTTACCCTTGAGCTTCGTTTCACTCAGAGCCAAAACATCCAAGTTCCTTTCCTCAAACATACTACCTATCTCTCCTTTTTTCACATCTTGGTTACATCGACACACATTTAGGCACCCCACTCTGAGCCTTCGAGGAGGATGAGCACTCCCCGCGTGACTCCTTCTTCTGTTTCCCATTTTAGAAAGTTAATACAAGGAGGGGAGGATTTCTGGCCCCCCGCTCCCGTCCCCTCAAGTCGCTTTCTACGACACGCGAGGAATACGTGGGAAGTATTCTTTCACCCCTATCCCCAGGGATAATATACATATATATATACATATACACATACACACACATACACATACATACGCACATATATACACACACACACACACATACATATATATACATATGAAAAATGTAAGAAACAATTTAGAAAACTGAAACTTCTAGCTTGAAATGAATGAAAAAATGAAAAAATATATATATGTATTTATTTATTTATTTTGCTTTGTCGCTGTCTCCCGCGTTAGCGAGGTAGCGCAAGGAAACAGACGAAAGAATGGCCTAACCCGCCCACATACACATGTATATACATACACGTCCACACACGCAAATATACATACCTATACATCTCAATGTACACATATATATACACACACAGACATATACATATATACACATGTACATAATTCATACTGTTTGCCTTTATTTGTTCCCAGCGCCACCTCGCCACACATGGAATAACAACCCCCTCCCCCCTCAAGTGTGTGAGGTAGCACTAGGAAAGACACCAAAGGCCCCATTCGTTCTCACTCAGTCTCTAGCTGTCATGTAATAATGCACCGAAACCACAGCTCCCTTTCCACATCCAGGCCCCACACACTTTCCATGGTTTACCCCAGACGCTTCACATGCCCTGGTTCAATCCATTGACAGCATGTCGACCCTGGTATACCACATCATTCCAATTCACTCTATTCCTTGCACGCCTTTCACCCTCCTGCATGTTCAGGCCCTGATCACTCAAAATCTTTTTCACTCCATCTTTCCACCTCCAATTTGGTCTCCCACTTCTCCTCGTTCCCTCCACATCTGACACATATATCCTCTTGGTCAATCTTTCCCCACTCATTCTCTCCATGTGACCACACCATTTCAAAACACCCTCTTCTGCTCTCTCAACCACACTCTTTTTATTTTCACACATCTCTCTCACCCTTACATTACTTACTCGATCAAACCACCTCACACCACATATTGTCCTCAAACATCTCATTTCCAGCACATCCTTCCTCCTGCGCACAACTCTATCCATAGCCCACGCCTCGCAACCATACAACATTGTTGGAACCACTATTCCTTCAAACATACCCATTTTTGCTTTCCGAGATAATGTTCTCGACTTCCAAACATTCTTCAAGGCTCCCAGAATTTTCACCCCCTCCCCCACCCTATGATTCACTTCTGCTTCCATGGTTCCATCCGCTGCCAAATCCACTCCCAGATATCTAAAACACTTTACTTCCTCCAGTTTTTCTCCATTCAAACTTACCTCCCAATTGACTTGACCCTCAACCCTACTGTACCTAATAACCTTGCTCTTATTCACATTTACTCTTAACTTTCTTCTTTCACACACTTTACCAAACTCAGTCACCAGCTTCTGCAGTTTCTTACATGAATCAGCCACCAGCGCTGTATCATCAGCGAACAACAACTGGCTCACTTCCCAAGCTCTCTCATCCACAACAGACTGCATACTTGCCCCTCTTTCCAAAACTCTTGCATTCACCTCCCTAACAACCCCATCCATAAACAAATTAAACAACCATGGAGACATCACACACCCCTGCTGCAAACCTACATTCACTGAGAACCAATCACTTTTCCTCTCTTCCTACACGTACACATACCTTACATCCTCGATAAAAACTTTTCACTGCTTCTAACAACTTGCCTCCCACACCATATATTCTTAAAACCTTCCACAGAGCATCTCTATCAACTCTATCATATGCCTTCTCCAGACCCATAAATGCTACATACAAATCCATTTGTTTTTCAAAGTATTTCTCACATACATTCTTCAAAGCAAACACCTGATCCACACATCCTCTACCACTTCTGAAACCACACTGCTATTCCCCAATCTGATGCTAAGTACATGCCTTCACCCTCTCAATCAATACCCTCCCATATAATTTACCAGGAATACTCAACAAACTTATACCTCTGTAATTTGAGCACTCACTCTTATCCCCTTTGCCTTTGTACAATGGCACTATGCAAGCATTCCGCCAATCCTCAGGCACCTCACCATGAATCATACATACATTAAATAACCTTACCAACCAGTCAACAATACAATCACCCCCTTTTTTTTAATAAATTCCACTGCAATACCATCCAAACCTGCTGCTTTACCGGCTTTCATCTTCCGTAAAGCTTTTACTACCTCTTCTCTATTTACCAAACCATTTTCCCTAACCTTCTCACTTTGCACACCACCTCGACCAAAACACCCTATATCTGCCACTTTATCATCAAACACATTTAACAGTCCTTCAAAATACTCACTCAATCTCCTTCTCACATCACCACTACTTGTTATCACCTCCCCATTAGCCCCCTTCACTGAAGTTCCCATTTGCTCCCTTGTCTTACGCACTTTATTTACCTCCTTCCAGAACATCTTTTTATTCTCCCTGAAATTTAATGATACTCTCTCACCCCAACTCTCATTTGCCCTCTTTTTCACCTCTTGCACCTTTCTCTTGACCTCCTGCCTCTTACTTTTATACCTCTCCCACTCATTTGCATTTTTTCCCTGCAAAAATCGTTCAAATGCCTCTCTCTTCTCTTTCACTAATAATCTTACTTCTTCATCCCACCACTCACTACCTTTTCTAATCAACCCACCTCCCACGCTTCTCATGCCACAAGCATCTTTTGCACAAGCCATCACTGCTTCCCTAAATACATCCCGTTCCTCCCCCACTCCCCTTACCTCCTTTGTTCTCACCTTTTTCCATTCTGTACTCAGTCTCTCCTGGTACTTCCTCACACAAGTCTCCTTCCCAAGCTCACTTACTCTCACCACTCTCTTCACCCCAACATTCTCTCTTCTTTTCTGAAAACCCCCGCAAATCTTCACCTTCACCTCCACAAGATAATGATCAGACCTCCCTCCAGTTGCATCTCTCAGCACATTAACATCCAAAAGTCTCTCTCGTGCGTCTATCAATTAACACGTAATCCAATAACGCTTTCTGGCCATCTCTCCTACTTACTTACGTATACTTATGTATATCTCGCTTTTTAAACCAGGTATTCCCAATCACCAGTCCTTTTTCAGCACATAAATCTACAAGCTCTTCACCATTTCCATTTACAGCACTGAACACTCCATGTATACCAATTATTCCCTCAACTGCCACATTACTCACCTTTGCATTCAAATCACCCATCACTATAACCTGGTCTTGTGCATCAAAACCACTAACACACTCATTCAGCTGCTCCCAAAACACTTGCCTCTCATGATCTTTCTTCTCATGCCCAGGTGCATATGCACCAATAATCACCCATCTCTCTTCTTCAACTTTCAGTTTTACCCATATCAATCTAGAATTTACTTTCTTACACTCTGTCACATACTCCCACAACTCCTGTTTCAGGAGTAGTGCTACTCCTTCCCTTGCTCTTGTCCTCTCACTAACCCCTGACTTTACTCCCAAGACATTCCCAAACCACTCTTCCCCTTTACCCTTTAGCTTCGTTTCACTCAGAGCCAAAACATCCAGGTTCCTTTCCTCAAACATACTACCTATCTCTCCTTTTTCATATATATATATATATATATATATATATATATATATATATATATATATATATATATGGTGTCGGAGGCAAGTTGTTAGAAGCAGTGAAAAAGTTTTTATCGAGGATGTAAGGCATGTGTACATGTATGAAGAGAGGAAAGTGATTGGTTCTCAGTGAATGTAGGTTTGCGGCAGGGGTGTGTGATGTCTCCATGGTTGTTTAATTTGTTTATGGTTGGGGTTGTTAGGGAGGTGAATGCAAGAGTTTTGGAAAGAGGGGCAAGTATGCAGTCTGTTGGGGATGAGAGAGCTTGGGAAGTGAGTCAATTGTTGTTCGCTGATGATACAGCGCTGGTGGCTGATTCACGTGAGAAGCTGCTGAAGCTGGTGACTGATTTTGGTAAAGTGTGTGAAAGAAGAAAGTTAAAGAGTAAATGTGAATAAGAGCAAGGTTATTAGGTACAGTAGGGTTGAGGGTCAAGTCAATTGGGAGGCAAGAGTGAATGGAGAAAAACTGGAGGAAGTAAAGTGTTTTAGATATCTGGGAGTGGATCTGGCAGCGGATGGAACCATGGAAGCGGAAGTAAGTCATTGGATGGGGGAGGGGGCGAAAATCCTGGGTGCCTTGAAGAATGTGTGGAAGTCGAGAACATTATCTCGGAAAGCAAAAATGGGTATGTTTGAAGGAATAGTGGTTCCAACAATGTTGTATGGTTATGAGGCGTGGGCTATGGATAGAGTTGTGCGCAGGAGGGTGGATGTGCTGGAAATGAGATGTTTTAGGACAATATATGGTGTGAGGTGGTTTGATCGAGTAAGTAATGTAAAGGTTAGAGATGTGTGGAAATAAAAAGAGCATGGTTGAGAGAGCAGAAGAGGGTGTTTTGACATGGTTTGGGCACATGGAGAGAATGAGTGAGGAAAGATTGACCAAGAGGATATATGTGTCGGAGGTGGAGGGAATGAGGAGAAGTGGGAGACCAAATTGGAGGTGGAAAGATGGAGTGAAAAAGATTTTGAGTGATCGGGGCCTGAACATGCAGGAGGGTGAAAGGCAGGCAAGGAATAGAGTGAATTGGATCGATGTGGTATACCGGGGTCGACGTGCTGTCAATGGATTGAATCAGGGCATGTGAAGTGTCTGGGGTAAACCATGGAAAGTTCTGTGGGGCCTGGATGTGGAAAGGGAGATGTGGTTTCGGGCATTATTGCATGACAGCTGGAGACTGAGTGTGAGCGAATGGGGCCTTTGTTGTCTTTTCCTGGCGCTGCCTCGCGCACATGAGGGGGAGGGGGATGCTATTCCATGTGTGGCGGGGTGGCAATGGGGGTGAGTAGGGGCAGACAGTGTGCATGTGTGTATATGTGTGTGTCTGTGTGTGTATATATGTGTGTACGTTGGGATGTGTGGGTGTGTATGTTTGCGTGTGTGGACGTGTGTGTTTGTGCATGTGTGTGGGGGTGGGTTGGGCCATTTCTTTCATCTGTTTCCTTGCGCTACCTCACAGGCGCGGGAGAGCGACAAAGCAAAATAAAAAATAAAAAAAATATACATTTTTTTTTTTTTTCAAACTATTCGCCATTTCCCGCGTTAGCGAGGTAGCGTTAAGAACAGAGAGCTGGGCCATGGAGGGAATATCCTCACCTGGCCCCCTTCTCTGTTCCTTCTTTTGGAAAATTAAAAAAATTGAGAGGGGAGGATTTCCAGCCCCCCGCTCCCTTCCCTTTTAGTCGCCTTCTATGACACGTAGGGAATACGTGGGAAGTATTCTTTCTCCCCTATCCCCAGGGATAAAAAAAAAAAAAATATATATATATATATATATATATATATATATATATATATATATATATATATATATATATATGTATATATACATACATAGACATATACATATATACGCATGTATATAATTTATACTTGCTACCTTTATTCATTTTCGTCACCACCCCGCCACACATGAAATGACAACCCCCTCCCACTGCATGCGCGCAAGGTAGCACTAGGAAAAGACAACAAATGCCACATTTGTTCACTCAGTCTCAAGTTAGATTTGTTTGAAAGGATATAAGGGACTTCCAGAGCTTCAAGATGTAGGGAAGAAAAAGATTTCACAGCAGCTTTCCCTTGAGCTGCTAGGGGTCATGCAGTAGGCATGTGATGCACAGGCTTACGAATATTACAAGGTTTTGTTAACAGTAAGAGCATTGCACATACAAGATTTGATCCAGGGGTGGGTGTAGGTTGGCAGGGATTATTAACATGCCAAGATAATGATAAACTCAAAGTAAGAGTGATATATAAGGGCACATACTAGAGAACCTCTCGTTTTTTTTTTTAATTTTCCAAAACAAGGAACAGAGAAGGGGGCCAGGTGAGGATATTCCCTCCAAGGCCCAGTCCTCTGTTCTTAACGCTACCTCGCTAAAGCGGGAAATGGCGAATAGTTTGAAAGAAAGAAAGACTAGAGAACCTAGCATTTTTTAAGTTATTTGGATGTTAAATTCATTCACTGCTATAAATCATACTGATTGAAACTTTTGTAAAGAAATGAGTTTATTATGAGACTGGTGACCATTATTGAATGAAAACAAATTTGTTGTTTGAGAACATAAAGCAGCTGGTAGCAGTGATCAAGGGAGTCTTGTTTGATGAAACAAATTTATGTGCTTTTGCTGATAGAGATGATAAACGTACATCATTATTTTAGGAAGGTGGTGAAATGGACAAAAGTTTTCCATTGGTCGCCTGTGTAAATCACAATACAAAAATTGGCAAAGACTGATGCATGTTGACACAAGATTGAGAAATCGGTGATTTTCCTTCAATATTTTACACATTTTACACATTGGTCGCCTGTGTAAATCCCCTTTGTCGTCAAGTATATTGCACAGTACAGTACTGTACACTCTATATCTCAAGGGGGGGGATCACCCCCCCATTGCTCCCCATGGATACACTCCTGCATACAAGCAGCCAACTTCTGGGAGCAGAAACCAAAGCAATATCTGTAGAAGAGAACAAGTGAACCAACATTGTGGTGTAGGACAGTTGGGACAAGTTCCAAGGTCAGACTGGGAGACTAGAACTTGCACTAGACTTGACTCTGTATGGTAAATATGTAGAGCCAGAACCTCCCCAGATGTGAGACCAGTACTCTGTACAAGGATAGATCAATCCTTTGTATAATCAGAGCAAATATTTAGAAGGAAATACATTATGGCATCTGTACAGGACTCTCAAATTCATCAGGACCAACTTAGATATTTTTGTAATGTGAGGCTTCCAAGAAAGGCTAGAGGTTACTGTGATACCAAGAATGTTCTTTGTGTTGAATGCTGGAACTACAGATCCATCTAAAGAGATGGGAAAGGCGTGAGGGGGTTTTAGAGAGATGGGTAGGAATTGCTTTTGGGGGCATTAAACTTAACCAGGTTGCATCTGTCCCACAGAGATATCCTGTCCAAGTCTGAGTTTATGAAGTGATTTCTGTTGAGACGAGATGCAGAACACACAATAGAAGATGGAGCAGACTTGAAGGAAGTGGAGGAATGCATTTTTGAGTCATCAGCATATGAGTTTGGTTATCTGTTGAAAAAAGAAAATTATTGATGAAAAGGAGGAATATTGCAAGACAGGATAGAAAACCGAGGGATGCTGTTGATCCATCAACAAATATGGGAATAAGCCAGCAGTTAAACTCAAATTAGATCATAACCAGTCATTCATGTTGGATAAATGCATTTGTTATATTGACTAAAAGAATACAAAAATTGCCAAAGACTGATGCATGTTGACACAAGATTGAGAAATCGGTGATTTTCCTTCAATATTTTGTTACCTATTCACGAACTGATAATCATTAGATAATCACAAAAAATGATGGGGAAAATGGATAGTAGAGATCGAATAGCTATCACAGAGGAATACTAGCAAGAGAAACTAGTGCTTGGCTGAATGTTCAGCTTATTTACACTCAGGTAGTAATATGGTGAATTGTATTTTTATATTTTTTCTTCACAGTTCTTTCAAATTTTTTAGTATGTTGGTACCAATCTCACAGACTGATTAATGTCAGATGAAAAAATTCTGGAAAAAATGGGTGGTAAATACAGAACAGACGTTGAGCAAAGGAATACTAGCAAGCCTGGGCGAGTTAGTGTCTGTGGTAAATTGTTCAGTTTACAGGTAGTAGATATTAAGGCTTACATGTCGTAAGTGGATTTGTACCCGGATTTTCATATGTCACAACTGCGAAATGCTGCTATACAAGCCATTGCTGTATGAGGTCTCAGTGTAGTTAGAGCATGACTGTAGGAGATGCTGAGGATTTGCCCCTTCTCCCATTGTTGATTATTTTCTTTGGCCATGTTCATCATCCATATTAATGCATACTCACAAACTTTACCTTGTTTTTTAAATGCTTTGTGCCCTCATATGTCTGCCTTTTGTAATCTCTGTAAATTTGTTTTCCCATTAAAACTTCTCTACTTATTTCCACAAGAATATCAAGAATGTATATTTGCTCAGGCAACCTTCATTATTACCCGCACTTTGTTTTCTTTATTGTATAAACCAAAATAATTGATTCACCTGAATGGAATCCCTACCAACATGCATAAATCCAGCACAAATACTTTTAATATTTGTTGACACCTAGAGATGTAGATATGCTATGCAACCAAAATGTTTTAGGAAAGTCTGCATATGCAACTCATCTCCTTCAGTGTGGAAAAGCACAAACAGTATAGAAATAGATGATTTAGATGTAGACGCTAAACAAGTTACATACTGTACCATGAATTTCTTACAGTATGACTTTTCATCAAGCACTAAGAGTTTTACTGTTCTTCCAGTGTTGCCACCAATTGTGATGAATATCCTTGAAAAGCGAGGCACATTGCGTCGTATGCCATGGATAGCTGCCCCATTACAAGTAGCATTATGTGGTGTGTGCCTCACATTTGCCACCCCAGCTTGCTGTGCACTCTTCCCACAGAAGTCATCAATTGCTGTGTCTAGTTTGGAGCCAGAGGTACAGGTGAGTAATCTGCTTGGACAGGCCTGCTTTCATCTGCAGCATTAATTATCATAGTGAAAATTAGAAATCACTCTACCAATAATTTTTGTTGTCTGTCTATATCAACAAAGCCCATTCCTTCCAGGGACTCCCTCAAGGGAGTGGCCACAGCAAAAGAGTCTCCATAACTGATGAACTCAAATACTGCTTTTTAGCCTTGCCTCACCCTTAACAGGTCACTTGCACAGGGCAACTCTAGCAGTTTATCTAGAGGTTCCTACTTAATATTCCAACTGACTACTACTTAATGAGTGTACTTAATGTTCCTGCTGAATGTTCCAACATACTACCCTATGTAATGCTCTTGCCTGATATTCTTACCCATTACTTCTACTTAATGTTTCTACCTAATACTCCTGCCTAATATTCCTTTCTGTTACTATATATTGCTCCTACCATTTTACCAAATGGCAGGGTTAGCACATAGTGCTCACCACAGGAAAATATAGAGTTATGAAGAATGAGTTTTGTGAGTGAAGTGTTGTCAGGTGTTATGTATAAGGAGAGATTGTGTGTTTTTGGACAGAATGTCAGCAGTCCATTCATGAGTGAGGTAGAAAGAAAAGACTGCTACCTGGGTCAGAGGAGTTCAACTTGATCATCACTGAAGTGTTGGCTCACTACACAGCCTTCATATCCCTTTTGATATTCAGGTGGGTAATACTGGTAATATACCTCCCTGATCGATGGCTGCCTACCAACTACTTCCTACCACAATACTTACTCATTTCCCAAATACAAACAATATACCCTCTTAGTCAGCTTGTCCATATGTCCTTCTTCCATATCCTCCACCTTCCCCTTTCTCACCTCTCTCTACCTTCCTGTCATCTATTTTCCTCCGCTTAGCCCCTTTCACTTAGTATCTCTGCTAATTATCTTTTTTGTTTCCAGGATAAGATTCACCAAAATCCAAGTATGCCTAAGACTGTATATTACAACAAGGGGCTGTAGAGAATCCACATAGCAGGTGTTGTAAGAATTATGAGAGCTTTTCCTCAGTTGAAACTCACTTGACTCATGTTTCCCGAATGCAAAATTGTGTAAGTTACAGTATTGTAAATGGGTAATTTTGTTTATTAGTGTTGTATTGGTAAATAAAAGGAATTTTCACATTTTTTCCCCTTTACTACTAATTCATACAGTGTTAAACATTGTATGTACCACAATGTACTGCCCAGGAATATTATATTGTATATACGTGACTAATGTAAGGCATTGATTTGCAAAGATGTAAATTATGGTAAATTCTCATTACAGGGAAGAGTTATCTTTTACCACATAAGTAAGGTTCATATTTTCCTTACATTAATATACAGATTATGTTGTCTAACACAGAAATTATAAAACCAAGTGCTCAGTAATTTTTAGTCATAAAGTAACAGAATTGTAAATCCTTGTATTTGTTAAAAGCTCACCAAAGGCAACTTATTAATGTAGATAAATAAGCTGAACCAGAGCATATAAAAGCATTCAAGGCAAACCTTGTGTAGCCTGTTGGGTTTGGCTGTAAATGATAATCTGTTTTTGATGCACTGTAAAAGACAGCAACAAACTGGATGTATGCAAATAAGGCCACTGTTTATATATTCCTATTGCTACTTTACTAAAGAAGGGAAGGCAGTTAGGTATTAAAAGATATCTAGGGAGTTAGAGAAAGAAACATTATACATAAAGTTTGTTTTTCAAAACTCATTCACACCTACTCCAGTGGCATTAAAAGTGATTCTGTGACAGATTTCTCTGTGTATCTTAATCATACATAAAATCCATTGCCAACTCTGTTATATGGATCAGGTTTTGTACGTACAATCTCTTGGATTACTCCCATATCCTCAACCCATGTCCATTCTGTTCATGTAAAACAAACTCCCACACATGTAAAGGTGCTTTATAGTTTTTCACTAGGGCAGGTCTGTTTAACTTTAATTGCTCTCGATATACCTATAATAGCATGCAGTGTAATCATTGCATATTATAATCCTTCAAGATAAACCTTTATTCAATGTTTTTAAGACAGTTAATTCCATGATTCAAATAATAGTTTCCCTTCTTGGTTCACTTTCACCCCTTAAACCTAAAGGTTAGCTCCTTAAAGTCTATGGCTGACTTACATTCTCATACTTGATATTTGGTACTCAACAAAGCTCATGGCCTGAGTGAAATTCTTTACAAGTTTTAAAGAAATAATCCTGTAGATTTATCCTCAATCTTTCTACACGTTTTGTGCTCTTTCTGCCTACTGCATATTTACCTGCCACTTGGAAATCTTTTCAGCATGCTACAAGACCTGTAACCTTCTACTCAGTCATCTCTAGTCTTGGAAACTGCCAAAACATTAAACCATTATCTTGAGAGAAGTTTTCTTAGAAGTTAACTTTTGACACTTTGGCTTTCACTTTAGGCATTTTGATCTATTCCTAATCAGTTTCATTACATGTAGCTTCAACTGTGATGTTAATAACTCAAGAATCATTCCCTAATTAAATTATGTCAAAATCCTCATATCAAAATTTGGCATTAAGCTATTGTTGCTGGACTTCCCTTTTACATTTCTCTTACTCATTAAACTTTGTATATGCTGTTTTTTAATACTGTAGCATCCAAGCAGAGATTGTTTAGACAAATTACACTATTTCCTATTAATGCTAAGGTATCTCAATGCTCTTTTTTAACCCAAAGACTTTAGTATCGATGACATCTAAATACAAATCATGCAGATTCAATGACACTCTTAATAGGATGTTACTGTTGAAGTTAGCATGTTTTTCCCTCAAGTAGTCTTCAGTGGCAGGTGTTACTTTTAATGACACTCTTTTGTTACAAGTTGCTAGCAAATACACTGGGACCCCAATTGGTGCAAACCCATAGGTTATTGATTTGTTATAGTGCTCTTTTGGAGAAAATTTTACAAAAAGAATGAAAAAACAATTTATAGCATTTTAAACAATGTCTGTAAAAAGGCTTATAAGTGTTAGTGCTGGAAATTTGACCAAAGCGTCCTGTAAAATATCACATTGGAAGTTAAATTGCAAGTGATAATGCTGGCCAGGGAAGATGAGCATCGGATGGATGTGGGTCATGAGTTGCAGTTGGCTATATTTACCATGAGAACAAGAATATAGAGAAGATAAAAGCTTATGCACGGTCCACTCCCTTTGTTGATGGCACGTGGGTTTGATTAGCCCCAGTGACCTGTATTTTATTCTTTTTTCATGCTTGCTTGCCATTTTCCACATAGCAAGGTAGTGCCATGAACAGATGAAGAATGGTTCCATTTGTTCCACAGCCAAGCCCCACAGACCTTTCTGTGGTATTTTCTAACAATTTCATATACCCTAGTTCAGCCTATTGACAGCACATCACCCACTGTATACCACATAGCTCCAGTTTGCTCTGTCCCATACATGCCACACACCCTCCTGTAGATTCAGGCTCCAAACGTTAGAAGCGTTTCTCACTCCATCCTTGAACTTCACTCTCAGTTTCCCCCAATCTTTTTCCCTCCAAGCCCAACATGCATAGCATCTTAAGTCAGCCTCTCTGCACTCGTCCTCTCTATATCTTCAAACTATTTCAGCACAGCTTTTCAACTTTCTCATACATACTTTTCCTGTGACCACACCAATCTCATACCCAACCATTTCTTATATGATCAACCATCCTCACTTTGCAAATTGTCCTCAAACATTTAATTTCCAACACAAGCAACCTCTTCTGTACTTTTACTTCTAGGGCCTATGTCTCTCATCCATAGAACACTGTCAGAACTACTGTACTATCAAACATACCCATTTTTACCCTCAAAGACAGTGACCTCTCTTTCCACACTCTCAGTGCATGGCAATTCAGCTCCCATGAATCTATCCAATGTCAAATTCACTCCCAGGTATCTAATAAAGTCCCTTTCATCAGACTCACACTCCAACCAACTTCTCTCTCTCTTATTAAACTTAGTAACCTTACTTTTATTTACATTAACTCTCAACTCTTTCCTTTCTCATAATCCCAAACTCAGAAATCAGATTCTGGCATTTCTTTCTTGCATTTGCTACCAGAGCCATGTCATCAGCAAACAGCAACTGACTCACCTCCCAAGGCCCCACCAATTAGACTGAGAATTGGGGAATTTCAAAATTTAATTTTTTTTCTAGTAGAATTGAAGGAAATAGGTTACAAGAGAAATATAATAATGTTTCATGCTCACCACATGTATGAGCTGCCAAAGATAGTACTATGCATTTGCCAAGTAAGTTTTGCATTAACAAAGTATTAGGCATTTCTATAAAGAAAGAAGGAATGTTGCTGAAGTGAATTTTCACCAACATACTACCTTTGCAATAGATTTATTGTTACCATTTATTGTTTTTTCTTTACTAAGTTGTATATTTTCTGTCTGCATATATCTGTATCTCTTATGCCTGTTCCCTATGGGAACTCCCATCAAGGAGATGCCATGGCAAAAGTCTCCACTAATCCCTCTCCTTGCATGCCTTCTCACATACACCAATTTGGGCATTCTTCTCCCATTTCTCTCTCTCCCATACTCTTCCACTCTATTTCCCAATGTCACTGGTGGTCTTCTTCTCACATCAACCCCTTTAATCATATTATCATAAACTCTCCTTGTAAACTTCCCATCTTGCATTCTTTCCATGTCCCCAAACCACCATAAAGTATTATCTTCCTACTCTACCACTCCACTATTCATTCACCTTGCATTCCTTGCCATACCAAATCTCTCCTACATCCCTTCATTACTTTCTTCATTCCGTCTAGTCATACCACATGCTCTTCTGAAATAACTCATTCTTGACCGTGTGCCATGTCCATGCTTCAGTGGCATATGTCAGGATCAAGAGGACTTTGCTGTCCCTTAATCCTTTCTTCACTTCATACTTACACCTCTACCCTTCATTATTCTATTAAGGAACTAAGTGACTGTTATACCCTGTACTGCTCTATCCCTTATCTCTCCTTCCTTATCATCAAACTTACCCAAGATAGCTCCCAAATACTTAAATTCTGTTACACCTTCCAGTCTTTCTCCTCCCATATCTATAACACAGTTTAGTACAATTTCTTTTCTCATTCTATAGGGCTTTGCAAAATATATACTTTCACTGTGTTTCCTTTCAAACACCATGACTTTACTTTCATTTGCATTTACCTTCAATCACTTATGCTTACTTGCATCAGAAAACACACTTACAACCTTCTGCAACTCCTCTTCAGTCTCAGCAGACAACATATTATCATCTACAAACAAGCTTGTCACTAGCCACCATACTTGGTCTGTACATCCTTTTTCCCTTGTTTTTCTTTCATCTTTTGTATCACTCCATCCATATATATATATATGTTAAAAAGGCATAGTGACTTCACACAGCCCTGCCTCACATCCACATGTATACCAAAACTTTCACTCAACTCTTCATCCACTCTTACACATGCATTTGCTCCTTTATAGAAGGATTTTACACCGCCAACAGTTGTCCCCATACCCCTTATATCCTTAACACAACCCTTAAAGCATTCCTCGATTCTGTATTAAGCTTTCTCCAGATCCACAAAAGCTGCATGCAGCTTCATATCTTTTGCTACATACTTTTCCACATCATTCTTACCCCATAAATCTGATTAACACACCCTAACCTTTCCTAAAAACCCCATGCTCCTCACTCATTCTGCATTCAGCCACGTCCATCGCTATCAGATAACACTCTTGCATACATTTTTCCTGGTATGCTTAACAAACTAATTCCCCTATAATTGCTACATACACCCTTAGCACCTTTTCCTTTGAATAGAGGAACAATGACGGCTCTCACCCAGTCCTCAGACACAATGTAAATTACATATCAAATGTATCCACTCTTTCACTATTTCTCCTCCATACTTTGACATTGCAGCTGTAATCCCATCTGCTCCAGGTACCTTTCCCACCTTCAACCTAATTATCACCCTTTATACCTCCCTTCTCACTATAGGCCCTGAACTTGTATCCTTTTCCTTCCATCCTCCATACCCATGCATGTAACAACTGCCACCTCACCTCCTACATTCATCAGTTCTTCAAAATGCTCATTCCATCTTCCTTTCACTTCCTCATTTTGTTTCTGCAACTACCCTTTCTAGCTTCTCATTTCCACACTTACATTCACCTCTTTTTTCTTTCACTTCCTCTTTGTAAAATTTCTTATTTTTCACTCAACTTTCTTCCAAAGTCTTCATCTACTTTTTCTTTTGCTTTCCTGTATCAGCCTCTTAACATTCCACTTATACATCTTATATTTTTCCCTCCCTTGCTGAACTTCCACTGCTACATTACTTTCGATCAGTTGATATGCCTTTTTCTTCTCTTCCATAGCATTTCCTTTATCATCTGTCCACCATGCATTTACACTTTTATTTGTATATCTCACAACCATATAACCATCTACTAATACTACAACCTTTGGGTCTTTCTCAAAACATTTTAAACACTTCATTCACACATAACCCCTACATTTACTTTGGTTTTATCTAAACTTTCAGTCACCCTTTTTTCATACTCCTTGAATGGTTTCTGATTCTTCATCTGCCAACACTTTCACCTCTCCATTCTTCCTTACACCATACCTCCACTTCCTCTCGATCCTCGCCTCAACAAGAACTGCAAAATAGTCACGATCTTCAAAGAATCCTCTTACAACTATATCATCCACCACAACCTTTCTCAGCCTTTCATCTACTACCACATAATAAGTCACACCTTTTTGCTCTTCTCTTCCATCATTTCTCATCCATGTATGCTTGTGAATGATCTTGTGTTGAAAGAAAGGTATTTGAAGGAAATAAACCCCTTTCAGCACAGTCATCCACAAGATAACTTCCATTCTCATATAATCCGGGCACTTCCCCATTTACCATCTATCTCACAAATTTCATCACATCCCACCTTTGCATTCATATTACTCCTTACAACCACCTTCCTCTCCTTCTCAAACGTATTTTTAGTCATTCAAGTTTCTCCAGAAATGCTTTATTTCATCCATACCTCACACAGTTTTCATATTCACAGGTGCATATACACATACCTATGCATACTTTGCAGTTCCACATACTTTCAACACAATAAATTCTTTTCCTAGCACTACCTCGCGCATGCGCAGGGAGAGGTGGGTGCTGTTTCATGTGTGGCAGGGTGGTGACGGGAATGGAGGAAGGCAGCAAGTATGAATATGTACATATGGATATATGTGTATGTCTGTGTATGTATGTATATAGATATATATGTATACGTTGAAATGTATAGGTATGTATATGTGCGTGTGTGGGCATCTATGTATATGCATGCGTATGTGGGTGGGTTGGGCCATTCTTTCGTCTGTTTCCTTGTGCTGCCTCACTAATGCGGGAGACAGCGACTAAGTATAATAATAATAATTATTATTTATTTTATTATACTTTGTCGCTGTCTCCCGCGTTTGCGAGGTAGCGCAAGGAAACAGACGAAAGAAATGGCCCAACCCCCCCCATACACATGTATATACATACGTCCACACACGCAAATATATATACCTACACAGCTTTCCATGGTTTACCCCAGACGCTTCACATGCCTTGATTCAATCCACTGACAGCACGTCAACCCCGGTATACCACATCGCTCCAATTCACTCTATTCCTTGCCCTCCTTTCACCCTCCTGCATGTTCAGGCCCCGATCACACAAAATCTTTTTCACTCCATCTTTCCACCTCCAATTTGGTCTCCCTCTTCTCCTTGTTCCCTCCACCTCTGACACATATATCCTCTTGGTCAATCTTTCCTCACTCATCCTCTCCATGTGCCCAAACCACTTCAAAACACCCTCTTCTGCTCTCTCAACCACGCTCTTTTTATTTCCACACATCTCTCTTACCCTTACGTTACTCACTCGATCAAACCACCTCACACCACACATTGTCCTCAAACATCTCATTTCCAGCACATCCATCCTCCTGCGCACAACTCTATAAATTAATTTTGCATATGCTCATTATTATTTTTTTTCCTTATTATACTTAATCGCTGACTCCTGTGTCAACAAGGTAGTGCAAGGAAACAGACGAGGAATGGCCCAACCCAACCACATACACATGTATATACATAAACACCCATACACACACGTATACATACATATACGTACACAGACATGTACATATATATTCCTTTTCTTTCTTTCAAACTATTCGCCATTTCCCGCATTAGCGAGGTAGCGTTAAGAACAGAGGACTGGGCCTTTGAGGGAATATCCTCACCTGGCCCCCTTTCTCTGTTCCTTCTTTTGGAAAATTTGAAAAAAAATAAAATGAGAGGGGAGGATTTCCAGCCCCCTGCTCCCTCCCCTTTTAGTCGCCTTCTACAACACGCAGGGAATACATGGTAAGTATTCTTTCTCCCCTATCCCCAGGGATAACATATTCATACTTAGAGGCTTCATCCATTCCCGTCACCACCATGCCACACATGAAATATCATCCCCCCTACAACAAGGTAGTGCCAGGTAAAGACAAAAAAAGGCCTCATTCATTCATACTCAGTCTCTAGATGTCATGTGTAATGCACCGAAATCACACCTCCCTCTCCACATCCAAGCCCCACAGACCTTTCCATGGTTTACCCCAGATGCTTCACATGCCCTGGTTCAATCCATTGACAGCATGTCGACCCTAGTATACCACATCGTTCCAATTCACTCTATTCCTTGCACACCTTTCACCCTCCTGTATGTTCAGGCCCTAATCGCTCAAAATCTTTTTCACTCCATTCTTTCACCTCCAATTTGGTCTGCCACTTTTCGTTCTTCCCTCCATCTCTGACACATAAATCCTCTTTGTCAATCTTTCCCCACTCATTCTCTCCATATGACCAAACCATTTCAACACACCCTCCTCTACTCTCTCAACCACACTCTTTTTATTACCACACATCTCTCTTACCCTTTCATAACCTATACTTACTTAATCAAACCACCTCACACCACATATTGTCCTAAAACATTTCATTTCCAACACCCACCTTCCTCCACACAACCCTATCTATAGCCCATGCTTCACTACCACATAACATTGTTGGAACCACTATTCCTTCAAACAGACCCATTTTTGCTCTCCGAGATAATGTTCTCACCTTCCAACATTCTTCAACGCTCCCAGTACCTTCGAGCCCTCCCCCACCCTGTGACTCACTTCCACTTCCATGGTTCCATCCGCTGCTAAGTCCACTCCCAGATATCTAAAACACTTCACTTCCTCCACTTTTTCTCTATTCAAACTTACCTCCCAATTAACTTGTCCCTCAACCATACTGAACCTATTAACCTGCTCTTATTCACATTTACTCTCAACTTTCTCCTTTCGCACTTTTACCAAACTCGGTCACCAACTTCTGCAGTTTCTCAGCCAAATCAGCCACCAGCACTGTATCCTGAACGAACAACAACTGACTTACTTCCCAAGCCCTTTCATCCACAAAAGACTGCATACTTGCCCCTTGCATTTACCTCCCTAACCACCCCATCCATAAACAAATGAAACAACTATGGAGACATCATGCACCCCTACCACAAACAAACATTCATGGGGAACCAATCACTTTCCTCTTCTCCTACTCGTACACATGCTTTATATCCTTGGTAAAAACTTTTAACTGCTTCTAGCTACTTACCTCCCACACCAAATACTCTTAAAACCTTCCACAAAGCATCTCTCTCAACCCTATCATATGCCTTCTCCAGATCCATAAATGCTACATACAAATCCATCTGTTTTTCTAAGTATTTCTCACATACATTCTTCAAAGTAAACACTTGATCCACACATCCTCTACCGCTTCTAAAGCCACACTGCTCTTCCCCAATCTGATGTTCTGTACATACCTTTACCCTCTCAATCAATACCCTCCCATAAAGTTTCCCAGGAATCCTCGAACAAACTTATGTCTCTGTAATTTGAACGCTCTCCTTTATCCCCTTTGCCTTTGTACACTGGCACTATGCATGCATTCCGCCAATGTTCAGGCACTTCATGAGCCATACATACATTGAATATCCTCACCTATCAAACAACTACACAATCACCCCTTTTTTAATAAATTCCACTGCAGTACCATCCAAACCCGCCACCTTGCTGGCTTTCATCTTTCGCAAAGCTTTCTCTACCTTTTCTCTGTTTACCAAACCGTTCTCCCTGACCCTCTCACTCCACCCTGACCAAAACACCCTCTGTCTGCCACTCTATCATCAAACGCATTTAACAAACCTTCAAAATACTCACTCCATCTCCTTCTCACTTCATCAGTACTTGTTATTACCTCCCCATTTGCCCCCTCCTCTTTATTTACCTCCTTCCAAAACATCTTTTTTTATCCTCCCTAAAATGTAATGATACTCTCTCACCCCAACTCTCATTTGCTCATAATTATATGGTCATATTTTCCACTGTATTATATAATTTGACAATCCATATGCTTGTAAATTCACTAATTTTCCTCACTATCTTTTTGTTTGTTTCTTATTTGTCAAGCACCAAGTTTTTAGAGTGGATGAAAAAAATAATTGATTTATCTAAGTCAGATTAATCAATACAGGCCTTATCTTGAAAAGTGTATCTCCTCCCCAGCTAACATTATTGTCTACAAACAGCAATGTACTAAGAAAAAGGGCTGTAGTCATGTGATGTAGTTTTTCCTTGAATTTCCACCTGAATTAGAGGGTTTGTGCTACAGTGTATATAAGTTTCATAAGCATAGATAATGCAAGAAACATACAGTTCACTAACACTTGCATTTTTTCATTTACACCTTGAAGACATTCTAGCAAGCTCCACATCTCTCACAATCTTAGTATGGTACTATTTGTTTTGATCAAAAGTATATCCATTAGGTCAGGATTAGAAAAATCAAAACAGTCATTGGCACTGTAGTTCTCCATAAATAAACATGCTGCTTTGATTCCTGTTGTTGTGGCATCAGAACTATATAGATTAGGAATATAACATTCATTGTGAATTCCACTTCAAATTACTTCATTCACCCATGTGCACAGGGTAAGGTGCTCCCTCTTCATCCTCACTATTGTCTTTAGACTCGATATTCATTTTGTAAGATTCAGAACCATTATTATTTTTGTTATATCATTTTGTTGAACCTCTTCATCATTGTCAATTTGAAGTTTTTAATTAAAAGTAATATATTCCATTACAACCCTGTCTCTCAGGTAATTGACAAATGTAATACCTGCATTGAGTGTGCATTGGCAGTTCAGAATGATAATGATGTTTAGCAACTTATGATGCCTATACCACATTTATCTATTTAAACACAGGTGCAAAATACAGACCATAAATATATGTTATAGTCTATAAGTCCTTAGCACATAAATTTACATCATAGTCTACAAAGTTTAAATAAGCAGAGGTATGACGTAAAGAGGATACATTTATTTATTTACAATTACCTTAGGACCAAGTTCTATGAAAGAGTCCTGGTGTTATTCGGGACCTTTCTAAAGGTTCCTGCAGCCTAGGGCTATGCCACTTCCAGTAGCAGGGAAATGTAGACTTCTTTGAAATGAGAAGTACTTTGACAAGACTTTGCGCCCTCACCAAAGATGACTTTTCACTTGTAGTGTTTCCTTGAGCAGGTAGACTACGGAAACAGCTGAGGAGGAGATATAATTGTGCAAACTACAGAAACCTCAAAAAATTCTTTGGTAATATAGATTGGGAACTCGAGTTCAGTAGCTAGGAATCAGGATTTTGTGGTCAGAGGTACTGTGTAAGTTATAGTGAAGAAGTAGGGATGTGGGTACCTTTTAAGAAAGAGGAAAAAATAGTTTAATAGAAGATGTCAGAAGGCAAGGAGCGTTGAGATTAGCACTGGTATACCAGGATAAAAAAGAAGGGCAAAGAAAATTTGAAAAGGATATTGTGAACAAGGCTAAGGAAAATCCAAACCTTTTCCATATATTCATCAGTAGTCAGTTGTCAGTTTTAGTTAATCAAGCTAAGGGACTCTGAGGGAAGAATTGTTGAGGTTGATGTAAAGATATGAAATGAACTTAATAACAAGTTCAATAGTGTTTTTACAGTAGAAGACACAACAGCCATGACGAAAATAACTGGGGTGGAGGCTTTATGAAACATTGACATACCTAAAGTGGATATTAACTGACTACTAGAAGGTCTTGGCCCACATAAGGCTCATGATCCTAGTGGAATTTCAACTACAGTGCTGAAGATTTGTGCAGATGTGCTTGGTAAACCTCTTGAAATACTGGTCAGTATGTCAGTGGAAAGGCAAAGTGCTATGGGGATAGAAAAGGCCAAATTTCATACCTACCCACAAGAAAATATATTAGGAATGGGCACTGATCTATAATAGACTGGTCTCACTGAAGAGAGTGGTCTGTAAGGTTCTGGAAAAGATGATTCAAAAGCAAATGTATGACTTTCTACAGTGAGAGACAGCACAGTTTTAGGGAAAGGAGGTTATGTGTAACAAGCCTCTTAGATTTCTATTAGAGAATGAGCTCTGTCTTACACAATATTGAAAGTTGTGTGTATTGGTTTTTTTGGGCCACCAAAAGCATTTGATACTGTTCCACATGGGAGACTGATTAAGCTGGATCACTTGGTAAGAATAAGGGGAAAAATCTTTCAATGGATAGATTATCTTAATATAAGGGAACAAAGGATGCATGTCAGAGGAGCCCTCTCCAAATGGGTTGAGGTGACCAGCTGATAGCCACAGGGTTCTGTTCTGGAACCATTACTCTTCTGTATTTAAGTAAATGACTTATTTGATGGTATGGACTCCCACCTGAATATGTTTGCAGATGATGCAAAGGTCATCAGGGATGTGAAAAGTGAGGCAGATTACTTGAACTTGCAAGAGGATCTAAACAGACTTCACAGTTGGTCTGATCCATGACTGAAGAAATTCAACTCAAATAAATGTAAAGTAATGAAGATGCAACAAAGTGAAAGAAGGCCTCATTATAATTATTACCTAGTAAGGAATAACCTTCAGAATTCTGTGTGTGAGAAGGACTTTGGAGTTGACAACCCTAACCTGTCATTAGGAGAATATTTCTGTTTAGGAGAAAGTGTCTGGTGGAAAGTAGCAGAATAGCTTTTAAGTACAAAGACAAGGAAATTTTTAACAAGCTGTTCATGTCCTACATAAAACCATGTTTTCCAGGTTTAGTCATCACCTAATTAAACACAAAGAGCTAATAGGGAAGGTCCAGAGGAGGGCAACGAAGATGGTACCAAAATTAAGATAGGCGAGTTTCAGGAAAGATTAGAAACTTTAAATTTGCCCATCTTGGAAGGGAGAAGTGTAAGAGGTGACCATATTACAACCATCAAGTTTTTAAAACCAATTATGTGGACAGTAAACTCTTCTTTGAGAGATGTAGGGATAGAGTAACCAGACAACACATGAAATTAATTAACTTATTAAAAAAGATGCAGGAGGATGAAAGGCGGGCAAGGAATAGAGCGAATTGGATCGATGTGGTATACCGGGGTAGACGTGCTGTCAATGGATTGAATCAGGGCATGTGAAGCGTCTGGGGTAAACCATGGAAAGTTCTGTGGGGCCTGGATGTGGAAAGGGAGCTGTGGTTTCGGGCATTATTATATGACAACTAGAGACTGAGTGTAAACGAATGGGGCCTTTGTTGTCTTTTCCTAGGGCTACCTTGCACACATGAGGGGGGAGAGGGATGTTATTCCATGTGTGGCGAGGTGGCGATGGGAATGAATAAAGGCAGTGTGAATTGTGTGCATGTGTATATATGTATGTGTCTGTGTGTGTATATATATGTGTACATTGAGATGTATGGGTATGTATATTTGCGTGTGTGGACGTGTATGTATATACATGTGTATGGGGGTGGGTTGGGCCATTTCTTTGGTCTGTTTCCTTGTACTACCTCGCAAACGCGGGAGACAGCAACAAAGCAAAATAGATAACTAAATTAAAAAAGATGTAAAGAATTATTTTTATAATATTGCTGGATGAATGGAATAAGGTGACTGGGGACATGGTTAATGCAAAAAGCATAAATAAATTTAAGAATGTGTTTGATAGTAGAGAAAGTTCAAGAGATGGGATCCTACAAGTTTACAACTGCCTTCCCATACATTAAAAGCAGCTATTACATATACACACTAGACATATGCAGTGACATTCTGTCCATAACAAACAACAAAATTTTCACTATATGCAGAGCAGTGGACATACAATTTATAGTTTACAGCCTCCTCATGCTGGTGTCATGATCAGCTCAGGTAGTGCTGCCTCCATTCTTATAATGAAGATCACAACTTGCAAACTAAATTTAAGTATAAGTGGTTTTGACGAGCTAGCAATTAGCAACTGACTTTCTCTAAAATCCTTACTGCCACTACCAGTTCCCTTCAAAGATTTGAAAATTACAGGCACTAAAAGTAGTACTAATAAGAAATTAGCACCATCAATTAACACCAGTAAATCCAGCAGTACTAGCATCTCTATACTCCCACTAAAACTCCACATGACCCAACACATCCATCTGTGTCTGCCTCTACTAGTGAATGCTTTTGCCACCTTTTATACAGTCTTCTTGTGTGCTCTTATATTACACTTACATCTAACACTGTAGTACACACTTTTAGGAGGCATGAACTAGAGAGAAGACATCAGAACACAAGTAAAACACTTTGATAGGTTACAAAGTACATAATATTCATGGTAACTGATGGAGGCTAGTAATGTGAAAAATTGAAAACCTAACCGTGAATCTGCAAGAAGTCGAAACATATTCCCACAAATATTAGATAGGCATACAAAAACAAAAAGTTTTTGCCAACAGTCAAAACATTAAATACCAAACTTGCAGACACTTAAAACATGCAGACATGATAGTGTTCCTAAAGCCCTCCAAACCACCCAACTCCCTTCCTCCTACCACCCTGTATCACTTGTGTATTCAGTATCCAAACTCTGTGAAAATCTGATACACAAGAGAATGAATCAAAATATCCCACTCTCTGTACACAACATGGCTTCAGACTCAAACATTCCACCACTACTCTACATACTGACTACACATAATACATCCTTGATAGCATCAACCAACCACAACTACTGGCAATAGACATCAACAAAGCATTTACACTGTCTCCAGTTCATCCTCACACAAATAACACTGACACTACATTCCACACCAATATAAAAAGTTGTTGGCTAATTTTATTGCTGGCTACCATGCCAGTCATTCACAGTGCCTTCAGCTCTAAATAACCATAAACCTTGTAGCAGACTTACCCAAAGAGCGATTCTTTCTCCAACCCTCTTTAGTCTCTTCATACACAACCTCCCATTACCTCTAGCAAAACACACCATGAGGGTCCTCTCATATGCAGATGACCGCAAAATCACATCATAACATCTTGACACTAGTAGCAACAACAAACATGTGGCAATTCATTACAAAACTGGAAAAGCAGCTCATGAAGAACAGATTATCTGCATCTCTTCAATCACTCTTTTAACCTAAGATGGATATGAACCCAGTTCACACCCTCAGGCCACCTAGAATGGATAATTACTCCCACTAAACAAAACTCGAAGCATTTCATATATCGCATATATAACACACATTACATTCAATTCCCACTTCAGTAACATCAACACAAAAGTAACCCACAACCTACATGCTCTTAGAACACTAACAGGCACCAATTGTGGACAAGAGAAAGTACCCTTTAACATCCTCTACAAAAAAAGTCATCTGCTTAACTAAACTACACCTCACCTGCCTGGTCTTCCACCCTCTTAAAAGCAAATATAACAAAGCTACAAAATTTACAAAACAGTGCATTCAGAAACATCACTGGCAGCTTAGCAACCACAAATACTCCACACCTACACAATTCAATCCCACCTCACCTTGCTTTGCACTCAGTTCTATGCAACAGTACAAAACCCCTCCCACCCTAACCACTCCTTAACTAATAACTTGTCCCAAGTAGAAATAAAAAGGAAACCCCTGCCCTGCCCTTCCACAACCTTTACTTGCAGATCTCCCCGGCTCTCAACAAATATAACGCTGACATCACATATACACTGAAAACTTGACAAGCACTCAAAATCTTAAACTCCAACCCATCAGGAGGAACACTCCTCAGACATATATGAGTCACACATTTCCATCTATTCTCTGGACATTACCTATCCCTTTAACAGTACAAACACCATTTCAACATAATCCAAGAACCTTCATGCCCATGGTGCAACTACCATAATGAAGACACCAAGCACATACTACTCAGTTGTCTGCATTCTCTGCACATTGGTGCACACAGACACTTGAAAGCTATTCTGATATTTGCTAGAAGACAGCTTATCTACTTTACCACTGCCTTAATGTGGGAATGTGATGATAGGTGAGGGATGATGCAGACTCCCAAGTTCTCTCACACAGAACCTTGAAGGGCATAAGCTTCATCATTCTGTGTGTGAGAAGGACTTGGCAGTCAGCATCATCCCTAACCTATCACCAGAGTCCCACATTAGGAGAACAGTAAAAGCAACAAACAGTCTTCTGGCAAATATCAGAATAGCTTCAAGTATATGGATAAGAAAATGTTTGGCAAGCTGTTTGTATCATACATAAGGCCAAAATTAGAGTATGCTTCACAAGTTTTGTCACCTCAACTATAGAAACACAAAGAAGGTCCAATGGAGGGTAACAAAGATGACACCAGAATTAAGAGAGCCAAGTTACAGGGAAAGGCTTCAGGCTTTAAATTTGAAAGAGTAAGGAGTGACCTGATCATAACATTTAAGTTTTCTAAACAAACAATAATGGACAGTGAACTGTTATTTGTGGGGGTAAGGATAGCTAGAGCAACCAAAGGACATAACATGAATTAAGCAGGAAACTTGTTAAAAATGTAAAGAAGTACTTTTATAGTATAAGAGTGGTAGGTAAATGGAATAGAATGAGTAAGGACATGGTTAATGCAGACAGCATACATGAATTCAAGAATGTATAATATTCAAGAGAAGGAGTCCCCATGAGTGCAACTTCCTGAGCAGTGCAAGAGCATCATAAATATAGAAGCAACTCTTGCAAGAAGTCAGGAAGTGTATTTGTATATGAACAAAAAATACAAGTCAACAACCTACACAACAATGGCAAAAAGTGATACGTCAACTTTATAGCTGGAAGTCAGTAAGTGTACATGTATACATACAAAAAATATAAAATGCAAAAAATACTTGACACCACCTGTCACAACTATGACAAAAAGTGATTGGCTAACTTCATAGCTAGCTACCATGCCAGAGTCATTCACAATATAATACTTAAAACTCTACAATGGGGTTCTCCAAGGAGCAATTCATCCTCCACCTCTTCAATCTCCTCCTATATGGCACCCCATTACCTCAAGCAAACCTCACCATGAAGGTTCCTTCATATGCAGACAACCTCACAATCAAATCACAAAAACCTGAAACCACAGTAGCAACATCAAACATGTAGCACTATGTTACACACTGGAATGATGGTTCATCCAGAACAGAATGTCAGCATCACAGAAATCTTCAGTCACTCTTTTAACCCCAAACAGACTCCAGCTCACACCTTCCAATCACTCTGAATGGGTTCTCTCTCCCACTTTAGAAATCACCACCCATTCTAGGTGGTGATTTACTCCCCACACCAATGGTATTACCAAAAAAGCAATGCACAAACTAAACACCTCCAGAACACTATCTGGCACAAGATTTGGACAAAAAAGAATCCCTCAACATCCTATAAAAACAGTTCATCCATTCCACTTTAAACTGTTCCTCATCTACATGGTGTTCCACCCTCTCAAAAGCAAATATAACAAAGCTGCACACCAAACATAATGGTACACTTAGAACAATAATTGACTGCCCAGCAACCACAAACACTCAATATCTTCACAGTGGAACAAAGGTTCTTCCAATACAGTTGTTTCAACATGCTCAGCACTCAGATCTATGCAATTGCGATAGACCCCTCCTGCCCAAAACACTTTATAACTAACCACCAACCCCCAAGTAGAAAAAAAAAGCTTACCCCATCCCCAACAAATGCATCTCAGACAAAACAAATACACACTGAAATAACCCAGCAAGCACTATACAACCAGCCCCCAAATCAGTCTCAAACTCCAACCCACCACGCATGCACCTATCAAAAACCACGCTCCCCAGACATCACCCATCAATAAAGCATTGGAAACACCATTTCAGCATACCTCAAGACCCTTCATGCCCATGATACATTTATCACAAAGAAGACATTCAGCATTTATGACTTAATTGTCCTGCCCTTTCTGCAAACAGATATCATGCAAACAGATATGCATACGTCACAATAGTGCATAACCTGTGGTCCTGACCACAGGTCATGGCTAGCTTCCTTAGTGCTGTGGGAGCCTCATAAGGACAGAAGGGACTCCTGGGGCAAGAAGGTAATTCATAAAAGAGGAAACAGAAGTCAAGCGGGGAGTGCTCATCCTCCTTGAAGGTTCAGATTAGAGTGTTTGAATATGTGTGGACGTAACCAAGATGAGAAAAAGGAGAGATAGGTAGTATGTTTGAGGAAAGAAGCCTAGATGTTATGGCTCTGAGTGAAATGAAGCTCAAGGGTAAAGGGGAATAATGGTTTGGAAAAGTCTTGGGAGTAAATTCAGGGGTTGGTGAGAGGACAAGAGCTAAGGAAGGAGTAGCATTACTGAAGCAGTAGTTGTGGGAGTGTGTGATCGAGTGTAAGGAAGTAGATTTTATATTTTTTTTTTTCAAACTATTCGCCATTTCCTGCATTAGCAAGGTAGCGTTAAGAACAGAGGACTGGTCCTCTGAGGGAATATCCTCACCTGGCCCCCTTCTCTGTTCCTTCTTTTGGAAAATTAAAAAAAAACAAAAAAAAACAAGAGGGGAGGATTTCCAGCCCCCCGCTCCCTCCCCTTTTAGTCGCCTTCTACGACACACAGGGAATACGTGGGAAGTATTCTTTCTCCCCTATCCCCAGGGATAAGATTTTATATTTATGTGGGTAAAACTGAAAAAAGATGGAGAGAGATGGGTGATTATTGGTGCTTATGCATCTGGTCATGATAAGAAAAATCTTGAGAGGCAAGTGTTTTGGGAGCAGCTGAGTGGGTGTGTCAGTAGTTTTGGTGCATGAGACCAGTTATTAGTGATGGAAGATTTAAATGTGAAGGTGAGTAATTTGGCATTTGAGAGTATAATTGGTGTATATGGTGTATTCAGTGTGAATGGAAATAGTGAAGAGCTTGAGGATTTGTTTGCTGAAAAAAGACTGGTGACTGGGAATACCTGATTTAAAAAGAGAGATATATACATAAGTATATGTACATGAATAGGAGAGATGGTCAAAGGGCATTATTGAATTGTGTGTTAATTGATAGGTGTGTAAAAGAGAGACTTTTGGATGTTAATGTGCTGATAGGGACATATATGATGGGATATCTGATCACTATTTTGTGGAGGCGAAGGTGAAGATTTGTAGAGGTTTCCAAAAAAGAAGAGAGAGAGAATGTCAGAGAGAAGAGAGTAAGTGAGCTTGGAAAGGAGAATAGTGTGAGGAAGTACCAGGAGAGACTGAATGTAGAATGGCAAAAGGTGAGAGCAAATGGCATGAGGGGAGTAGGTGAGAAATGGAATGTATTTAGGGAAGCAGTGATGGCATGTGAAAGAGATGCATGTGGCATGAGAAAGGTGGGAGGTGGGCTGATTAGAAAGGGTAGTGAGTGGTGGGATGAAGATGTCAAATTGTTAGTGAAAGAGAAAAGAGAGGCATTTGGAATATACTTAAAAAGAAGTAGTGCAAATGAAAGGGTGATGTATAAGAAAGTGGCAGGAGGTCAAGAGGAAGCTTCAAGGGCTGCAAAAGAGGGCAAAGGAGAGTTGGGGTGAGAGAGTATCATTAAACTTTAGGGAGAACAAAAAGATGTTTTGGAGGCAGGAAAATAACATGCGTAAGACAAGAGAACAAATGGGAACATGAGTGAAGGGGGCAAGGGGTAGATGATAACAGGTAGTGATAGAGTGAGTATTTTGAAGGTTTGTTAAATGTGTTTGATGATAGAGTTGCAGATGTAGGGTGTTTTGGTTGGGGCGGTATGAGAAGTGAGTCAGGAATCCTTTAGTGAAGAGAGAAGAGGTAGTGAAAGCCATGCAAAAGGTGAAATCATACAAGGCAGTAGGTTTCAATGTTACTGCTGTTGATTATATCAAGAAAGGGGGTGACGATGTTGTTGATTGGTTGGTAAGGATATTCAATGCATGTATGGATCATGGCAAAGTCTTTGAGGATTGACAGAATGCATGTAAAGTGCCACTGTACAAAGACAAAGGGGTTAAAGGTGAGTGTTCAAACTATAGAGGAATAAGTTTCTTGAGTATTCTTGGAAAATTGTATCGGAGGGTATTGATTGAGAGGAAAGAGGCATATACAGAGCATCAGTTTGGAGAGGAGCAGTGGGGTTTCAAAAATGGTAGATGAGTGGATCAGGTGTTTGGTTTGAAGAATTTGTATGAGAAATACTTAGAAAAACAGATTGATTTGTATGCAGCATTTATGGATCTGTAGAAGGCATATGGTAGGGTCTTAAGAGTATATGGTGTGAGAGGTAAGCTGCTAGAAGCAGTGAGAAGTTTTTATCAAGGACGTAAGGCATATGTATGAGTACGAGGAGAGGAAAGTGATTGATTCCCAGTGACAGTCGGTCTGCAGCAGGGGTATGTGATGTCCCTAAGGTTATTTAATTTGTTTTTGGATGGGGTGGTTAGGGAGGTAAATGCAAGAGTTTTGGAGAGAGATGAATACACAGTTTGTTGGAGATGAGGGGACCAGGAAGTGAGTCAGTTGTTTGCCAAAGATACATCACTGGTGGCTGATTCGATTGAGAATCTGCAGAAGTTGGTGACTGAGTTCAGAAAAGTGTGTGAAAGAAGAAAGTTGAGAGTAAATGTGAATAAGAGCAAGGTTATTAGGTTCAGTAGGGTTGAGGGACAAGTTAGTTGGGATGTAAGTTCGAATGGAGAAAAACTGGAGGAAGTGAAGTGTTTTAGATATCTGGGAGTGGACTTAGCAGTGAATGGAATCATGAAAGGGGAAGTGAGTCAAAGGGTGGGATAGGAGGCAAAGTTCTGGGAGCAATCAATAATGTGTGGAAAGAGAATATTATCTCGGAGCAATTGAAGGAATAGCAGTTCCAACAATATTATATGGCTGTGAGGCATTGGCTGTAGAGAGGGTTGTACAAAGGAGGGTGGATGTGTTGGAAATGAAATGTTTGAGGACAGTATGTGGTGTCAGGTGGTGATCGAGTAAGTAACGAAAGGGTAAGAGAGATGTGTGGCAATAAAAAGAGTGTGGTTGAGAGAGCAGAAGCAGGTGTGTTGAAATTATTTGGACATATAGAAAGAATGAGTGAGGAAAGGTTGACAAAGAGGATATATGTGTCAGAGGTGGAGGGAATAAGGAGAAGCAGGAGACCAAACTGGAGGTGAAAGGATGGAGTAAAAAAAGATTTTGAGCAATTGGGGCCTGAACATGCAGGAGGGTGAGAGGTATGCAAGGAATAGAGTGAATTGGATTGATGTGGTATACCAGGGTTGACATACTGTCAATGGGGTAAACCATGGAAAGGTCTGTGGGGCCTGGATGTGGATGGGGAGCTGTGGCTTTGGTGCATTACACATGACAACTGGAGACTGAGTGTGAATGAGTGTTGCCTTTTTTGTCTGTTTTCCTGGCACTGCTTAGCTGAAGCAGGGGGTAGCGATGTTGTTTCCTGTGTGTGTGTGTGTGTGTGTGTGTGTGTGTGTGTGTGTGTGTGTAGGAGGGGGTAGCACCAGAATGGATGAAGGCAAGCAAGTATGAATATGTGTATATATGTATATGTCTGTATGTGTGTATATATTGATATGTATGTTTATGTATGTGTGCATGTATGGGCATTTAGATATATACATGTGTATATGAGTGGAGGATGACTCTTCGTCTGTTTCCTGGTGCTACCTCGCTGACACAGGAAATGGTGATCAAGTATGATAAATATGATAAATATACATATACCTGGGGACGAGGGAGAACAAATGCTATCCACGTATTCTGTGTGTGTTGAAAAAGGCAACTAAGAGGGGAGAAAGCGAAGGGATGGAAATCCTCCCCTACAGTTTTTACTTTTCCAAAAGAAGGAGCAGAGAAGGGGGCCAAGTAAGGATCTTCCCTCTTAGGCTCAGTCCTCTGTTCTTAATGCTACCTCTCTAACATGGAAAATGGCAAATATGTATGAAAAAATATAATATATATATTTATCCCTGGGGATAGGGGAGAAAGAATACCTCCACGCATTCCTCACGTGTCGTAGAAGGTGATTAAAGGGGACGGGAGTGGGGGCTTGACACCCTCCCCTCCTTGTATTTTAACTTTCTAAAAGGGGAAACAGAAGAAGGAGTCACGCGGGGAGTGCTCATCCTCCTCGAAGGCTCAGACTGGGATGTCTAAATGTGTGTGGATGTAACCAAGATGAGAACAAAGGAGAGATAGGTATTATGTTTGAGGAAAGGAACCTGGATGTTTTGGCTCTGAGTGAAATGAAGCTCAAGGGTAAAGGGGAAGAGTGGTTTGAAAATGTCTTGGGAGTAAAGTCAGTGGTTAGTGAGAAGACAAGAGCAAGGGAAGGAGTAGCACTACCCCTGAAACAGGAGTGGTGGGAGTATGTGATAGAGTGTAAGAAAGTAAACTCTAGATTGATATGGGTAAAACTGAAAGTGGATGGAGAGAGATGGGTGATTATTGGTGCATATGCACCTGGGCATGAGAAGAAAGATCATGAGAGGCAAGTGTGCTGGGAGCAGTTGAGTGAGTGTGTTAGTAGTTTTGATGCTCGAGACCGGGTTATAGTGATGGGTGATTTGAATGCAAAGGTGAGTAATGTGGCAGTTGAGGAAATAATTGGTGTACATGGGATGTTTAGTGTTCTAAATGGAAATGGTGAAGAGCTTGTAGATTTATGTGCTGAAAAAGGACTGGTGATTGGGAATACCTGGTTTAAAAAGAGAGATATACATAAGTATATGTATGTAAGTATGAGAGATGTCCAGAGAAAGTTATTGGATTATGTGTTAATTGATAGGTGCGCAAAAGAGAGACTTTTGGATGTTAATGTGCTGACAGGTGCAATTGGAGGGATGTCTGATCATTATCTTGTGGAGGCGAAGGTGAAGATTTGTAGAGGTTTTCAGAAAAGAAGAGAGAATGTTGGGGTGAAGTAAGTGATCTTGGGAAGGAGACTTGTGTGAGGAAGTACCAGGAGAGACTGAGTACAGAATGGAAAAAGGTGAGAACAAAGGAGGTAAGGGGAGTGGGGAAGGAATGGGATATATTTAGGGAAGCAGTGGTGGCTTGCGCAAAAGATGCTTGTGGCATGAGAAGCGTGGGAGGTGGGCAGATTAGAAAGGGTAGTGAGTGGTGGAATGAAGAAGTAAGATTACTAGAGAAACAGAGAGGCATTTGGACGATTTTTGCAGGGAAATAATGCAAATGAGTGGGAGATGTATAAAAGAAAGAGGCAGAAGGTCAAGAGAAAGGTGCAAGAGGTGAAAAAGAGGGCAAAGGAGAGTTGGTGCAAGAGAGTATCATTAAATTTTTGGGAGAATGAAAAGATCTTTTGGAAGGAGGTAAATAAAGTGCGTAAGATGAGGGAACAAATGGGAACTTCAGTGAAGGGGACTAATGGAGTGGTGATAACAAGTAGTGGTGATGTGAAAAGGACTTGGAGTGAGTATTTTGAAGGTTTGGTGAATGTGTTTGATGACAGAGTGGCAGATATAGGGTGTTTTGGTCAAGGTGGTGTGCAAAGTGAGAGGGTTAGGGAGAATGATTTGGTGAAAAGACAAGAGGTAGTAAAAGCTTTGCGGAAGATGAGAGCCAGCAAGGCAGTGGGTTTGGATGGTATTGTAGCGGAATTTATTAAAAAAGGGGGGGTGACTGTATTGTTGACTAGTTGGTAAGGTTGTTTAAAGTATGTATAACTCATGGTGAGGTGCCTGAGGATTGGCGGAATGCTTGCATAGTGCCATTGTACAAAGGCAAAGGGGATAAGAGTGAGTGCTCAAATTACAGAAGTATAAGTTTGTTGAGTATCCCTGGGAAATTATATGGGAGGGTATTGATTGAGAGGGTGAAGGCATGTACAGAGCATCAGATTGGGGAAGAGTAGTGTGGTTTCAGAAGTGGTAGAGGATGTGTGGATCAGGTGTTTGCTTTGAGGAATGTATGTGAGAAATACTTAGAAAAGCAAATGGATTTGTATGTAGCATTTATGGATCTGGAGAAGGCATATGATAGAGTTGATAGAGATGCCCTGTGGAAGGTATTAAGAATATATGGTGTGGGAGGCAAGTTGTTAGAAGCAGTGAAAAGTTTTTATCGAGGATGTAAGGCATGTGTACATGTAGGAAGAGAGGAAAGTGATTGGTTCTCAGTGAATGTAGGTTTGCGGCAGGGGTGTGTGATATCTCCATGGTTGTTTAATTTGTTTATGGAAGGGGTTGGTAGCGAGGTGAATGCAAGAGTTTTGGAAAGAGGGGCAAGTATGCAGTCTGTTGTGGATGAGAGAGCTTGGGAGGTGAGTCAGTTGTTGTTCGCTGATGATACAGCACTGGTGGCCGATTCATGTGAGAAACTGCAGAAGCTGGTGACTGAGTTTGGTAAAGTGTGTGAAAGAAGAAAGCTAAGAGTAAATGTCAATAAGAGCAAGGTTATTAGGTACAGTAGGGTTGAGGGTCAAGTCAATTGGGAGGTAAGTTTGAATGTAGAAAAACTGGAGGAAGTGAAGTGTTCTAGATATCTGGGAGTGGATTTGGCAGCGGATGGAACCATGGAAGCAGAAGTGAATCATAGGGTGGGGGAGGGGGCGAAAATTTTGGGAGCGTTGGAGAATGTGTGGAAGTCGAGAACATTATCTCAGAAAGCAAAAATGGGTATGTTTGAGGGAATAGTGGTTCCAACAATGTTATATGGTTGCAAGGCGTGGGCTATGGATAGAGTTGTGCGCAGGAGGGTGGATGTGCTGGAAATGAGATGTTTGAGGACAACATGAGGTGTGAGGTGGTTTGATCGAGTAAGTAATAATAGGTTAAGAAAGAGGTGTGGTAATAAAAAGAGTGTGGTTGAGAGAGCAGAAGAGGGTGTTTTGAAATGGTTTGGTCACATGGAGAGAATGAGAGGGGAAAGATTGACCAAGAGGATATATGTATCGGAGATGGAGGGAACGAGGAGAAGTGGGAGACCAAACTGGAGGTGGAAAGATGGAGTGAAAAAGATTTTGAGTGATTGGGGCCTGAACATACAGGAGGGTGAAAGGCGTGCAAGGAATAGAGTGAATTGGAACGATGTGGTATACCCGGGTCGATGTGCTGTCAATGGATTGAACCAGGGCATATGAAGCGTCTGGGGTAAACCATGGAAAGTTCTGTGGGGCCTGGATGTGGAAAGGGAGCTGTGGTTCCGGTGCATTATTACATGATTGCTAGAGACTGATTGTGAACGAATGTGGCCTTTGTTTTTTCCTAGCGATACCTCGCACACATGAGGGGGGGAGGGGGTTGTTATTTCATGTGTGGCGGGGTGGCAATGGGAATGAATAGAGGTAGACAGTATGAATTATGTACATGTGTATATGTATGTGTCTGTGTGTGTATATATATATATATGTTGAGATGTATAGGTATGTATATTTGCGTGTGTGGACATGTATGTATATACATGTGTATGCGGGTGGGGTGGGCCATTCTTTCATCTGTTTCCTTGCGCTAACATGAGAGACAGCGACAAAGCAAAATAAGATAAATAAATATAAATATATTTATATTTATTCATTTATTATGCTTTGTCGCTGTCTCCCACGTTAGCGAGGTAGCACAAGGAAACAGACGAAAGAATGGTTCAACCCACCCACATCCACATGCATATACATACACATCTACACACGCACATATACATACCTATACATTTCAACGTATACAAATATATACATACACAGACATTTACATATATACACATGTACATAATTCATACTTGCTGCCTTTATTCATTCCCGTCACCACCCCGCCACACATGAAATGACATCCCCTTCCCCCTGCACACATGAGAGGTAGCGCTAGGAAAAGACAACAAAGGCCACATTCGTTCACACTCAGTCTCTAGCTGTCATGTATAGTGCACCGAAACCATAGCTCCCTTTCCACATCCAGGCCCCACAAAAACTTTCCATGGTTTACCCCAGACGCCTCACATGCCCTGGTTCAATCCACTGACAGCACGTTGAGCCAATAGAAAACATCCTTCCAACTCACTCTATTCCTTGCACACCTTTCACCCTCCAGCATGATTGCTCAAAATGTTTTTCACTCCATCCTTCCACCTCCAATTTGGTCTCCCACTTCTCCTCGTTCCCTCTATTTCTGACACATAATTCCTCTTTGTTAATCTTCCTTCACTCATTCTCTATATGTAACCAAACAATTTCAATACACCCTCTTCTGCTCTCTCAACCACACTCTTTTTATTACCACATGTCTCTCTTACCATTTCATTACTTGCTCGATCAAACCACCTCACACCACATACTGCCTTCAAACATCTCATTTCCAACACATCCACTATCCTCCGCACAACCCTATCTATAGCCCACGCCTTGCAACCATATAACAATGTTGGAACCACTATTCCTTCAAACATACCCATTTTTGCTTTCCGAGATAATGTTCTCGCCTTCCACACATTCTTCAACGCTCCCAGAACCTTCGCCCCCTCCCCCACCCTGTGACTCACTTCCACTTCCATGGTTCTATCTGCTGCCATGGTTCTATCTGTCCCTCAACCCTATTGTACCTAATAACCTTGCTCTTATTCACATTTACTCTTAACTTTCTTCTTTCACACACTTTACCATACTCAGTCACCATCTTTTGCAGTTTCTCACCTGAATCAGTCACCAGCACTGTATCATCAGTGAACAACAACTGACTCACTTCCCAAGCCCTCTCATCCACAACAGACTGCATACTTGCCCCTCTCTCCAAAACTCTTGCCTTCACCTCCGTAACTACTCCATCCATAAACAAATTAAACAACCATGGAGACATTACACACCCCTTCTGCAAACCGACATTCACTGGGAACTAATCACTTTCCTCTCTTACTACTCGTACACATGCCTTACATCCTCGATAAAAACTTTTCACTGCTTCTAGCAACTTGTCTCCCACACCATATACTTTTAATACCTTCCACAGAGCATCTCTATCAACTCTATCATATGCCTTCTCCAGATCCATAGATGCTACATACAAATCCATTTGTTTTTCTAAGTATTTCTCACATACATTCTTCGAAGCAAAAACCTGATACACACATCCTCTACCACTTCTGAAACAATACTGTTCTTCCCCAATCTGATGCTCTGTACATGCTTTCACCCCTCTCAATCAATACCCTCCCATATAATTTTCCAGGAATACTCAACAAACTTATGGCTCTGTAATTTGAACACTCACTTTATCCCCTTTGCCTTTGTACAATGGCACTATGCATGCATTCCGCCAATGTTCAGGCTCTTTACCAATATCCATACATATGTTGCATATCCTAACCAACCAATCAACAACACAGTCACCCCCTTTTTTATGAATTCCATAGCAATACCATCCAAACTCGCTGCCTTGCCAACTTTCTTCTTCCACAAAGCTTTTACTACCCCTTCTCTGTTCACTGAACCATTCTCCTTGACCCTCTCACCTCACACACCACCTTGACCAAAACACCCTATATCAGCCACTCTATACATATACATATATACATACATATACATGCCTATACATTTCAACGTATACAAATATATACATACACAGACATTTACATATATACACATGTACATAATTCATACTTGCTGCCTTTATTCATTCCCGTCGCCACCCCGCCACACATGAAATGACACCCCCTTCCCCCTGCACACATGAGAGGTAGCGCTAGGAAAAGACAACAAAGGCCACATTCGTTCACACTCAGTCTCTAGCTGTCATGTATAGTGCACCGAAACCATAGCTCCCTTTCCACATCCAGGCCCCACAAAAACTTTCCATGGTTTACCCCAGATGCCTCACATGCCCTGGTTCAATCCATTGACAGCACGTTGAGCCAATAGAGAACATCCTTCCAATTCACTCTATTCCTTGCACACCTTTCACCCTCCTGCATGTTCAGGCCCCGATTGCTCAAAATGTTTTTCACTCCATCCTTCCACCTCCAATTTGGTCTCCCACTTCTCCTCGTTCCCTCTATTTCTGACACATAATTCCTCTTTGTTAATCTTCTTTCACTCATTCTCTATATGTAACCAAACAATTTCAATACACCCTCTTCTGCTCTCTCAACCACACTCTTTTTATTACCACATGTCTC
Source organism: Panulirus ornatus (assembly GCF_036320965.1). Classification (NCBI taxonomy): domain Eukaryota; kingdom Metazoa; phylum Arthropoda; class Malacostraca; order Decapoda; family Palinuridae; genus Panulirus; species Panulirus ornatus. The sequence goes on from NC_092238.1 coordinate 22,186,212, forward strand.
TCTTACCATTTCATTACTTGCTCGATCAAACCACCTCACACCACATATTGCCTTCAAACATCTCATTTCCAACACATCCACTATCCTCCGCACAACCCTATCTATAGCCCACGCCTTGCAACCATATAACAATGTTGGAACCACTATTCCTTCAAACATACCCATTTTTGCTTTCCGAGATAATGTTCTCGCCTTCCACACATTCTTCAACGCTCCCAGAACCTTCGCCCCCTCCCACACCCTGTGACTCACTTCCACTTCCATGGTTCTATCCGCTGCTATGGTTCTATCTGTCCCTCAACCCTATTGTACCTAATAACCTTGCTCTTATTCACATTTACTCTTAACTTTCTTCTTTCACACACTTTACCAAACTCAGTCACCATCTTTTGCAGTTTCTCACCTGAATCAGTCACCAGCACTGTATCATCAGTGAACAACAACTGACTCACTTCCCAAGCCCTCTCATCCTCAACAGACTGCATACTTGCCCCTCTCTCCAAAACTCTTGCCTTCACCTCCCTAACAACCCCATCCATAAACAAATTAAACAACCATGGAGACATTACACACCCCTGCTGCAAACCGACATTCACTGGGAACTAATCACTTTCCTCTCTTACTACTCGTACACATGCCTTACATCCTCGATAAAAACTTTTCACTGCTTCTAGCAACTTGTCTCCCACACCATATACTTTTAATACCTTCCACAGAGCATCTCTATCAACTCTTATCATATGCCTTCTCCAGATCCAAAGATGCTACATACAAATCCATTTGTTTTTCTAAGTATTTCTCACATACATTCTTCGAAGCAAACACCTGATACACACATCCTCTACCACTTCTGAAACCATACTGTTCTTCCCCAATCTGATGCTCTGTACATGCTTTCACCCCTCTCAATCAATACCCTCCCATATAATTTTCCAGGAATACTCAACAAACTTATGGCTCTGTAATTTGAACACTCACTTTATCCCCTTTGCCTTTGTACAATGGCACTATGCATGCATTCCGCCAATGTTCAGGCTCTTTACCAATATCCATACATATGTTGCATATCCTAACCAACCTATCAAAAGCACAGTCACCCCCTTTTTTATGAATTCCATAGCAATACCATCCAAACTCGCTGCCTTGCCAACTTTCTTCTTCCACAAAGCTTTTACTACCCCTTCTCTGTTCACCGAACCATTCTCC